>NW_026591597.1:919288-955358 GCF_907164565.1 Psammomys obesus | reverse complement strand
GGGGGAGTGGCGTGTAATATCATGCATGCCATGAGTCAGTCTGTTCTCAACTGTTCTGGAAAGTTTTTTTTTTTTTTTATTTTTCTCAATGTGGTAAAACTGAGGCAGTTATGAGAATGAAAGTAGAGATGAAAAAAATAAAGGAAGCTCAGCTGGCAGGGACGCCCCATGAGGTTCCTCTATAGCTATCAGAAAGCTACTGGTCGTTCTTTCTTTTTTGTTTGTTTTTAGCATATATGTCTATATGTCTGCCTGTGCCTGTGTTTGGGTACGTGTGTGCAGGTACACATACACATGCGCATTCATGTAGAGGCTACACGTGTCTACTTTGATCCTTCTATCCTTTATTTGCTGAGTTCCGGTATCTAACTCAACACACAACTCTCAACAGTTCCAGCAAGTCTGTCTGGCCAGCCTTCCCTGGTGCTTCGCTCTCTGCCCTCAGAGTGCTGCATTACAGGTAGGCGGTTACAACACGCCTTTTATGGCGTGCTGGTGAGCTGACCTCTGCTCCTCACTCTCCCATGCCAAGTGCTTTATACACGGAGCCATCTCACAGCCCTCTGCTATTTTGCTGACGGCCTTGCATATCCTTTAGAATTTAGGCTATTTGTGGCACGGGTTTGCTGTGGCCAAATGCTGGTCCTAACCCTATATGACCTCTCATCTAACTGACTTTGCCCTTGCTCTTAAAAATTATCTTCTTGCTCCTTTGGTTTTCCTCCTTCTGCTGCTTTGTCCTCTTCTTAAATAAAATGAACTCGTTGGCCTTATTTGGGCCGCGGATTTAGTCTTGTGGCAGTAACAGTCTTCGTATTAAGCATTGTAGTCACAGTAGCAGCCAGAAGAATGGTTTAACTTCCCACAACTAGTGGCCAAAATGGGAGCATAAACTCCAGAGGAGGAATGAGGACAAGTCCTTCAGATTGACTTGAACATCCAAAGCCATGCAGGTTACATGATCCACCATAGGGCACAAACAGTCATGCATGCTACACAATCTACCGGGAACATTCACAGAGTTGCAGGATACATGACCTCACCCTAGGACATCCACAGTCAAGCAGGCTACATGATTCACCATAGCCTGCAGAATATTCTCTCGTAGGGCTGCATATGTATATTAAATGATTGCTTTCATTCTAAAAAGAATGGTTTTTTTCCCATTTTTACATATCTCCAATTGGGAGGTAGATCACAATCAACCTGTACATTTAATGTGGTGTTTTTAACCTTCTACATAATAGCTGCTATTAAACTGATGATGCATCTTAAAGTCAAGTTGCTCTAAGAATTAAAGAAACATGGGAAGTGTGAGTCTACTGGCTCACAACTTTGTCAAAAGGTAAAAATTTAATCTTTTTATGTAAAAATTGCTATTAAGTACCATTTCCCTAATTGTTCTGTTTTTCTCTCACTTTCATTTGAAAGATGACAATGTCATCATTTCAACAGGTAATTCCCCAATCCCATCTTGTTATCTGATATCAAGCCTAAATCATCTCTCCCTGGATTAACTCATTATTCCAATTAAAGTCCTTGATGGATGTCAGAGACATGCCCTTATTTGTGACAGAGACAAAAAATGTGTTGCTTTAATTATTTCTATAAGTCAGTTTCTCGACTCCATTCCCTTAATTATGTGCTGTTTTTTATTTTTTTTCTGGAATATCTCCAATGTCTGGTTTTTTTTTTAAACATTGTAGTCTAGCAAACCTAGCTTTATACTTTGGTGATATTCCTCTGCATACAGTTCCATGTGAGTCCTTTGATCTGAGGAGATGACACAGTGATGAACTAAACTAACTGTAGATTCACCCAGCAGGCTTACTGCGGAGAATGTTCACCTCCTCACAAATATGGGCCATTTGGAGTTATTTTGCCCAGATAAGTAACTTTTAAATTTCTTTTCTAATGGGTTTTTCGTAATATTTTTAAATTCTGAAGTTATTTTTTCTTTTTATTGTGGGTATGTAAGATGTATCCATAATGTGTGTGTGTGTGTGTGTGTGTGTGTGTGTGTGTGTGTGTGTGCGCCTATTTGCATGTGTGCTTGTATGTGTGCAGGCACACATATGTCATGGAGCATATGTGGAGGGCAGAGCACAACTTCAGTTATTGCCTTCCAACCTCAGAGCTACTTCTTTGCCCTCTTAATTGGCAAAAGGTGCTACTAATTGTGCTCTATACAAGTGGGGTGCTAATACTGGAACAACACCCTCCCAGGGCACAGTACAAGCTCAGGTGTGGTACTAACACTCCACGTGATGTTAGACAGGAGTTAGTAGTATCTTATGCTCAAGTAAATGCTTAGGCAGACCATAGGGATCAGCCATTCCATAAGATGCTTTAGCTCCTATTCAAGGCCCACAGTCATACTTAGTCCTAGACCAGCATATACAGTATCTTGAAAGCCTATATCCATCAGTCACACTGTGGATCTGTCATGGCTTTTCAAGATCTTAAGCCCCATAACATACTCAACACACATGTGTATTCAGGTATACACATGCTCCCTCAATACACACACACACACACACACACACACACACACACACACACACACACGAACACATACTCTGCTATGGTAGTGAACACAGAAAATCTAGTCCTGGGTGAGATGAGCTCTGTAATTTTCCCTGATGGAGACAGAAGAAAACACAAAGTATGTGCTCACCCCTCTGCCTTGCTAAGAGGAAAGCTCACTGCCTTCCCCTCTGACAGTATAAAAAAGGAGCTATTTCCCTGTAACTTCTTGCACGGGCTTCTGATAATCTAATTCTAAAAACTGGTTAAGCTGGGACACTGGCCGTGATACAAGCCTGCATCCTCAGGGTCTCAGAGGCTGAGAAAGTAGGGTTGGAAGTTGGAAGCCAGCCCAGGATGCAGACAGAAACACTGTCTTGGGGAAAACAAACAAAGAAGGAATGGACGACTTATATAGTAAAACATTTTCTGGTCTGCCCTTCACATTTCTTTCTGGTTGGGGTTTAGGTAATCTTTCCTTCGGGCCCAGTTCCCTTGTTGAGACCCAGCCTTGTCTAGACTGAATAATCACCATGATTTTAAAGTTGAGAATCCCTATTTCCTTGTACTCTGGGTTCATTTCAGATCAAAATTCTGCTTGCTGAATGGAGAAATAACTGGTGAGAAACTGAGCGGGCCTAGCACCAACCTCTTTAATATCCTTGGAGGCGCACCAGGCTGACCTGCTGATTCGTACAGTGTGTGTTACACTCAAATTACTCAAGAATTCCCTTGCTGGCCTTTTGTCGATAGTTTTTTTTTGCAAGGTCTTCATTACTTTCTAATTGACCAAATTTATTTTCTTCATTTCTCTCATTAAGGATGGGTTTAGAAGTAACCTCAATTGCACAGCCTTCCTAATGGCTTACTTCCTTCATGATTGCCCTCATTTTTAAAGAAGACTCTCCATCTACCCTCAGCTTACACCTTGCAATCGAGCTATCTATCCACCTATTTAAGGGAAATGGGAGCTTGGAAAGTCTCCAGTAATCGACTGGATATCTTTATGTCCTTGGGTATGGTATGGTAATACCAGCCAACACTGATCTCACACACCGTATGTGACCTGTATAGTATTAGTACTCCACACAGAGTATTAATGCATGCAACTGCATGGTTAGAAACCCAGCTTCACCATATCCAGGCCATCATTTCCACAATCCAGGCTTCTGAGTTCATCTTTTGTCTGTCATGATTAGTGAAGCTACAACTCTAATGAGACAAGAAAATCTTTCTATCGCTACAAAGGGTTGGTGTAGAATGAACTACATCCCACGGGGACCTGGTTACTCTAGTCCTTACCAACACAAATTCCTGCTGAAGATTCAAGAGAACTACAAAATTACACTGTCCAGAACATCTGGTTTATAGATCTCCCCCCTTTCCCCTCTTTCCCTCCCTTCCTCTCCCTTGCCTCTGTCTTGTTTTCTGTTCCTGCCTCTCTGTCTGTCTCTGCCTCTGTCTCTCTCCGTGTGTGTGTGCATGTGTGTGTCTGTATTACTTAGACACAGAACATCCAAAGCAGAGCATGTTCTAGAGTCTTCTGCCTTTTAAGTTCCATTTACTATAAGAGTTGAATGGCTCAAGTTCTGGGTCCATGTCTGACACACACACACACACACACACACACACACACACACACTTTCTCCAGTTATTTAACATAGGAATCTTAAGGTATTCCTGTCATCCAATGAGTCAAAACTATCCAGCCTTTTCCACCAGACTTAAAATGCTTAGGGCTGGGAAGAGAAGAAGAGCCCACAGCCACGGCTCCCATGCAAATGTCTTTTCTCATTTGGGCTTGTGTCACCATAGTTTGTCAAGACACTTGTGTGCATTAAAGCCTCTTGTTAATGGCTCTTTTTATTCACCCTTGGAGATGCTGTCTACACCTGATTGACTACTTTAATGTCTACTTGGCAGGCCAGCTTGGAGCAGCAACGACAGTGACAGTGTGAATGTTTTTCACTGAATAAAATGCCTTTCCTGTTTTTACTGGCTTGGCTAGTCAAGCAGATTAAAAGAAGTCGCACGTGCTTTTAAAAATTTAAACTCTTCTAACAGGCTTAGTGTATATCTGGTTTTATGTTGAGACCTTTAAGCCACTTGGACTTTAGTTTTGTGCAGGGAGATACATATGGATCAATTTGCATTTTTCTACATGTAGACATCCAGTTAGACCAGCACCATTTGTTGAAGATGCTATCTTTTTTCCATTGTATGATTTTGGCATTTTTGTCAAAAATCAGGCGTCCATAAGTGTGTGGGTTTATTTCTGGGTCTTCGATTCCATTGATCCACCAGCCAGTTTCTTTGCCAGTACCATGAAGTTTTTATTACTGTTGCTCTATAGTACAGCTTGAGATCAGGGATGGAGATACCTCCAGAAGATCTTTTATTGTAATGTTATTCTGGGTTTCTTGTTATTGCATATGAAGTTGAGAATTTTTCTTTCAAGGTCTGTAAAGAATTGTGTTAGGAAAGAAAAACTGGGAAAGAGCCTTGAATTCGTTGGCACAGGAGACATCATGTTTGTAGCAGCTTTATTCGCAATAAGCAGAATCTGTAAGCAACCCAGATATCCCTCAGTTGAGAAATGGATACAGGAATTGTGGTACATTTACACAACAGACTACTACTCAGCAATTACACAAACAAGGAAATCATGACATTTGCAGGCAAATGATGGGAACTAGAAAAGATCATCTTAAGTGAGGTAACCCAGTAGCAGAAAGACACACATGGTATATATGCACTCATAAGTGGATATTAGCTATATAATAACAGTATAATCATACTAAAATCTGTACACCTAAAGAAGCTAATCAAGAAGGAGGACCCTGGGTAAGATACTCAATCATCATTCAGAAAGGCAAATGGGATAGACTTCAGAAGAGGGAGAACACAGGGAACAGGACAGGAGCCTACGACTAAGGGACTCTGAAAGACTCTACCCAGCAGGATATTAAAGCAGATGCTGAGACTCATAGCCAAACTTTGGCAGAGTGCAGGGAATCTTATGAAAGAAGGGGGAGATAGAAAGCCCTGGAGGGAACAGGTGCTCCACAAGGAGAGCAACAGAACCAAAATATCTGGGCCCAGGAGTCTTTTCTGAGACCGATACTCCAACCAAAGCCCGTTCATGGAGATAACCTGCACAGATGTAGCCATGGCAGCTCATTGTTGAAGTGGGTACCCAAGTAAGGGGAACAGGGGTTGTCTCTGACATGAACTCAGTGGCTGGCTCTTTGATCATCTCCCCCTGAATGGGGTGGGCAGCCTTACCAGGCCACAGGGGAAGACAATGCAGACAGTCCTGATGAGACCTGATAGGCTAAGGTCAGATGGAAGGGGAGGAGGACCTCCCTATCAGTGGACTAGGGGAGAGGCATAGGAGGAAAAGAGGGAGGGGGCAGGATTTGGGTAGGTTAATAGAGGGGGTTACAGCTGGAATACAAAGTGAATAAACTGTAATAAATAAATAAAAATTAAACCCACAGGCAATGAGAGATGATAGAGGATGTTCAGTTCACGTTCACCTTTTTATTAAGCCCAGGACTCCAGCCTGAGGGACAATGTCTCTACCTTCATTTGTAGTCAGTTAAACTTTTATGAAGATAACTTCACAGACACACCCATGTGTCTTTTTCCATTGTGACTGTAAGTCCAATAAAACTAACAATCACGCTGTCCTAAGTGCCTCTGAAATTGACATATTCAAGACATTTACTGTTATTCTTATACATTCTTCAGAATTCAAAAGAAGCTTGGTTTTGCTTTCTAGCAGTGAGCACTCATGTGGATACAAAAATTATCAAGGTAACAGCGTATGGTCAGTTAATTGATGTTCTAAGTAAAACAAGAAGACAAAAATACACATATGTATTTTGAGTGGGGAGTTTGTGAGAGACCGATGGAATGCTATGGAATAAATGAAGTACAGATTCTGTATCTGGGGAACAGGCGACATCAGCAAGCCTTCTTGAAATGGTATTACAATGATGGGCTTGTTTAAATAGGCAGTAAAATAATAATGAAGGACTATGGAGAGCGCTCGATAGGTAAAACACCTAAGATAAGCATAAGAACCCAAGTTCACGACCCCAGAATCGACATAAAAGATGCCCTTGGTCTATATCTGTACCCAATGTTGGAGGGACTGATGATAGGTAGATTTCCCAGAGTTCATTAGGTAACCTGGCTAGACCATTCAATGAGTAAGTAAGAGAGACTCAGTAAGAGAGCCTGCCTCAAAAAGTAACATGGGAAATTACTAAAAAAGCATACAATGTCAACTTCTGCTCCCAGCCATAAGCATAAGCACCCACTTGCACACACACACACACACACACACACATATGCAAACACATGTACATGCCACTCCCACACATAGTAACAGCAATGCAAAGAAATAACCCACAGTAAGAACAGCTAAGGGCTGTAGAGTGATGGCCCCTGGGACTCTGTGTTGAGCAGGTAAATTACTACTTCACACAGTCCCTCCCAACACTATGAATCATCACACACTCCACAATGTTGAGAGAGGCCCAATGACTTACCTACTTAGGAATGCATCTCTTATAAGCCCGAGTCAGGATCTGAATCTAGAGCCTGTTGTTCCTGAATGCTAAGGATGGACATACTGTTTCAGGCCTTTGGAAAAGGGCTATTAGTGCCAGCACCATGAACAAGCACACAGAGGCACAGAAGAGGAGGCTTCAGTGGGGCTCAAAGAGCACTGAGCCAGTCTGACTGGCTGAAGCAATGAGAAGGGAGGGCAGAAGTAGGAGATGATAAAGACGGGACTATTAGCCCAAGCTATTATAGGAGAGCTAGCCTTCCTTCAGGAACTCTACAAGGGAGGTACATCACACATTCAGAGAGCTGCCTTGGAAAGAGGAATTTGGACAGTGCTGAACTAATGGACTTGGTGCCTTGTTGGATTCAAAGATTTAAAGATGAGGTAAGAGTGAACCGGAGTCTCAAATTCTCATCAGGAGATAATCTAAAAGAAGCATAGTTTATCCTATATTATCCTATACTATATGTCTATATGAGTGAGTATATACCATGTGTGTCTTTCTGCTTCTGGGATAACTCACTCAGGATGATCTTTTCCAGATCCTACCATTTACCAGCAAATTTCATGATATCCTCGTTTTTTATTGCTGAGTAATATTCTATTATATAGATATACCACAATTTGTGCATCCATTTCTCCACTGAGGGGCATCTGGGCTGTTTCCAGCTTCTGGCTATTACAAATAAGGCTGCTACAAACATGGAAACCTACTAAAATCTGTACACCTAAAGAAACTAATCAAGAGGGAGGACTTTTGCTAAAATGCTTAATCCCTATCCAGAAAGGCAAGGAGGACGGACATCAGAAGAAGGAGAAAAGAAGGAACAAGTCAGGAGCCTGACGCAGAGGACCTCTGAAAGGCTCTGCCCTGCAGACTATCAATGCAGATGCTGAAACTTATGGGCAACCTTTGGGCAGAGTGCAGGGAATCTTATGAAAGAAGTGGGAAACAGTAAGACCTGGAGAGGACAGGAACTCCACAAGGAGAGCAACAGAACCAAAAAATCTGAGCACAGGGGTCTTTCCTGAGACTGATACTCCAACCAAGGCCCATGCATGGAGATAACCTAAGACCCCTACACAGATAAAGCCCATGGCAGTTCAGTATCCAAGTGGGTTCCATTGTAATAGGAACAGGGACTGTCTCTGACATGAACTGATTGGCCTGCTCTTTGATCACCTTCCCCTGGGGGGAAGTAGCCTTACCAGGCCACAGAGGAAGACAATGCAGCCACTCCTGATGAGACCTAATTGACTAGGATCAGAAGGAAAGAAAAGAAGACCTCCCCTATCAGTGGACTTGGAGAGGGGCATGCATGCAGAGGGTGGAGGAAGGGAGGGATTGGGATGGAAGAAGGGAGGGAACCACAGGGGGGATACAAAGTGAATAAAATGTAATTAATAAAGAATTTAAAAAATTAAAAATTAAAAAAAAGTTAAAAAGAGACTTTAAAAAAAAAGAAACATGGTGATTATTCTGGACTGTCAACCCTGGGTGGATTGCAATTTTCCTTGTATTCTTTTGGGATGGGCTCATTATCTCCTTTATCTTTCTTTTCTTTTTGCTTCTGAGACAGAACCTGGGTCTCCCAGGCTAACTGTAAACACCTTATATAGCCGAAACTGGCTTTGAACTCTTGAACTTCCTGACACAGGCCTCTCAAAGGCCAGGATCATGGGCACATATCTCACTGTCTTTTTATTTCACGATAGAATATTAAGATATCCCAGGCATCCTCCCTTATAGAGTTAGGGAAAGGGGAAGCTTCTCATAGTAATTTCTGGAAGTCCTATGTCCAAACCGCAATAACAGCATGCGTTATGGTCACTTAGTCACGTGGTCATTCATCCCTTCTGCAGCTCTAAGGGACATAAGCAAAACAAGATGTATGGGTTTGGGAGGCCAGAGTTTGAAAACTGTCTAACGTATTCATCATTCAGGGTCAGGTTGTTCATTTAATTTTTAATTAAATAGTTAGTGTGGGGGTGTTTGGGGGGGGCGGGCTGTGTACAGGTGCCCTTGGATGCCAAAAGAGAACATCCAGATCTTTTGGAGCTGGAGTTATAGGCAGTTGAGAGCCTCCTGACATGGGTGCTAAAAACAAACTCTGGTTCTCTGTAAGAGCAACAAACACTCTTAACCACTAAACCATCTCTCCAGCCTCCTGGTTACTCATTTCTGTGTACCTAAATCCTCTTAATCATTCCACAAGGCAGGTATGAAAAATAAAACTGACACTCGGAGATTTTAAACAAATTGCCCAATGAAGGAGCTGGGCTTGGCACACAGATCAATCATGCTCAAAAGATTGGGGGTGATCAGTTCACTGACATCTTAAAAACTGCAGCACTTAGTTCTTCGTCGCAATGTGGTCTTTGTTTAAAGTATTGTGAAGCATCATGCTTATTTCCACCGCTGAACTTGCAGTCCTTCTTAACCTCACAACATTGAAGTTTTCAGGGCAATTTCTTCAAACATCTTAGGATTTGCTGAAAGTGGATCTTGCATAATTCCCACCCCTGGCCAAACTTTCTTAATGATGTTATTTCACACCATATGCATTGAGGTTGACCTGAGTCAGCCATTTTTCTCATTTTTTTTTCTCCTCCTACCACCTTCTCCTTGGGTCAATATTCATTTGAAATGCAAAAAGTCAGCCTCCGTTTTAGCTGACAAGGCTGCTTGTTCACACACCTTTTCGGTGTAAAACTGACAAGTGTCCACTTAGGCACGGGGCTGACTCTAAACAGGGCCTCTGAAATGTCAAAGGAAATGCACTGGAATGCCAGACACTGCTGGATAATACATACACCAGAAATCAGAGCTGTAGTGATCTACCAATACTACCACAAAAAGACTCACTGCAAAAAGTGAAAGCAGGGGTGGCGCTGGGAGGACTCTCATTCTGAGGAGCAGCACAGCAGGATTGTCACAGTGACCAACAATCAGAACTCGCAGCCATAAAACACAAGTGATTGTGTTTCACAGGTGAGAGGATACCCCACGGTGGGGGAATCAATCAGCTTTAACTCACCCTGCTAAACCTCGGAAGAGATTCTGGTTCCACCAGGCGCTTGCTTGCCAGCCCAGAGCTACATGCCAGCGTGATCTGGTCACTGTCTCAGACTGAACTGTGGGCCCAGAACATCACAGACTGTATTTTCCAGTCGAGAGATAACCCCACGGAGCAGGAAACGATTGGGACCAACCTTAGGTCACCCAGACATCCCCTGGAAAAGACTCGGGTTCCGCGGGCACCCCAGGAGCCAGCCCGGAGCCAGAGCCAGGGACCCAGGTGCCTGCACAGAGCCCTGCCTACCTGAGCACCTGATTTGCCGCCTAATATAGAACTGTGGGCACCAGGGAACCACAGACTGAGTCTCACTGTCAGGTGTAAACCCACAGGGAGGGAAATGGCCGGTCTGATCTCAGAGCACTCAGCCGACACCCCCACCCCGAAAAGGTCTTGGGAAAAATAACCCAGTTTAGGCAGCAGCCAAGGCTCCCAAAGGCCAGAAAGGCGGAGCCACAAGCAGGCATCTGTGCCTGTGGGTTCTACTCACCACCCCAGACAGAACAGCGGTCCCCAAAGCAAAGACTGGGTGTCTCTGGCAGGAGGAAACCCCCAGCGGAGGGGATCATCAGGTCTAACACTCAGGACACCCAGCACCAAAAGACTTCCTGGATTCACGCAGACTCTAGGCTTTAGCTTTCTAATGCAGGCAGGAGCGCTGTGCTCAGCCGCCATTATTGAGTTCCCCTAGGGCACTGGGACACACAGCTGCATCCTCAGACCTACAAAAGCCACAGAGCCATTACAGCAGCCCTCAGATACTGTGCCAAGGATCAACCAGTTATCCCTAGCTAGACTGACAAAACTGTGGGAATCCCTGGTCCTTCAAGAGGGCTGCACCCATAGCATCTGGACCAGAGCAGTGCCTGCAGCCACCATCCCAGACAGGGACACACAGCTTCTGGTCCAGAGTGAGGCACCCAGCCTCCAGACCAGAGCAGCACCCCCAGACGCCAACTCAACCTAGGTGCACATTCTCCAGGCCCAGAGCGGAGCACTCAGCCTCTGGCCCAGAGACTTGCTGGGTGCACCTCTCACTTTCCTGGACAGAACTGTGTGCCCCAGGATAACAGACTGAGTTTTCCTGTTGGGAGAAAACTCCATAGCTAGGGAATCAGCAGGTTCTTCCAGAGGACTGTACCTGGAAATTTAGTGAGCAGCAGCTCACTAAATTTATAAGAGAAACCCAGCAGTGGGGCAGCTGTCTTGAGAACTTCTACGGGTAGGAGGAGATCCCCCCTTGCCTAATAAAGACCACAGCTACTACTCAGGGCTATAAACCTGAGGTGAGCAGTGGAAATTCCTGAGAAACACTGGCCATACATTGACCATAACCAAAAATTAGAGGAGGACTCCTTCGGGAAAAATCATCTTCCGGCCAAGGGGATTCTCCCTACCTCAGGACTCCAGCAAGCACAGAAACTAACAGCCAACACCTAAATCAGCCCAATGGGTAGAGGTCAGCGTAAAAGCTCAACCAACAAAAGACAGAGCAATATGGCATCTCCAGAACCCAGCCATCCAGGGGCGAACAGCCCTGGACAACACAGCATAATAGAAAATCAAGAAGATGACCTTACATCTATGCTGATGAAGAGGATAATAGAGGAAACAAATAAAATACGTAAAGAATTAGAGGAAGATAAAACCAAACAGATCATGGCTATCCGTAAAGAAATGGAGGAAGTTAAAGACAAGCAGATTAGGGCCATCCGTGAAGAAATACGGGAAGATGCAGCCAGCTTGCAGCCTTCAGAGAAGAAATAATTAAATCACTGAAAGAAATAAAAGAAACAGAGTTGAAGGAACTAAAAGAAAAAAAGGAAAATACAATCAGACAGGTGAAGGAAGTAAACAAAACAACTCAAGACCTGAAGATAGAACTGGAAAAATTAAAGAAAACACAAATGGAGGAAATCACGGAGAGGGAGAACCTAGGAAAGAAAACAGGAACTACAGAGGTAAGCATAACCAACAGACTACAAGAGATGGAAGAAAGAATCTCAGGTGTAGAAGATACAATGGAAGAAATCGATGTATCTGTCAAAGAAAATGTTAAATCCAAAAAATTCCTGACACAGACCGTCCAAGAAATCCAAGACAATATGAAAAGACAAAACCTAAGAATAATAGGTATAGAGGAAAAAGAAGACTCCCTTCTCCAAGGCCCAGAAAATATTTTCAACAAAATCATTGAAGAAAATTTCCCCAAGTTAAAGGAAAAGCCAATAAGAATACATGAGGCGTACAGAACACCCAACAAATTTGACCAGAAAAGAAAATCCTCCTGCCACATAATAATCAAAACAGTAAGTATACAGAACAAAGAAAAAATACTAAAAGCTGCAAGGGAAAAAGGCCAAGGAACATATAATGGCAAACCCATTAGAATCACACCTGACTTTTCAACAGAAACTATGAAAGCCAGAAGGGCCTGGACAGATATCATGCAGACCCTAAGAGAACACAGATGTCAGCCCAGGCTACTATACCCTGCAAAACTCTCAGTCCTCATAGATGGAGAAAACAAGATATTCAATGACAAAAACAAATTTCAACAATACCTACACACAAATCCAGCATTACAGAAGACACTGGAAGGGAAAATACAACCCAAGAAAATTAGTTTCTGTCAAGAAAACACAGGAAATAATTAACCTTACTACAGTAAAATAAAAAGCAACCAAGCACACAACCTTATGAATACAGCCAACATCAAAATCAAAGGATCTAACAGCCACTGGTCATTAATCTCTCTCAACATCAATGGACTCAACTCTCCAGTAAAAAGACACAGATTAACAGAATGGATACTTAAACAAAACCCAGCAATCTGTTGCATACAAGAAACACACTTAAGGCACAAAGATAGACATTACCTGAGGGTAAAAGGTTGGAAGACGACTTTCCAAGCAAATGGACCCAAGAAACAAGCAGGAGTAGCCATTCTAATATCTGATAAAATAGACTTTCAACCAAAATTAATAAAAAGAGATGGGGAAGGACACTTCATACTCATCAAGGGAAAATTCCACCAAGAAGACATCACAATCCTGAACATCTATGCCCCAAATATAAGAGCACCCACATTTGTAAAAGAAACATTGATAAAATTTAAACCACATATAGATCCCCACACATTAATAGTGGGAGACTTCAACACCCCACTCTCAACAAAGGACAGGTCAACAAAACAGAAATTAAACAAAGAAACAATATCTCTGACAGAGATCATGAATCAAATGGACCTCACAGACATCTACAGAACTTTACACCCAAACACAAAAGAATGTACCTTCTTCTCAGCACCTCATGGAACCTTCTCCAAAATAGACCATATAGTTGGTCACAAAGCAAGCCTCAACAGATACAAGAAGATTGGAATAATCCCTTCTGTCTTGTCTGATCACCATGGAATAAAGCTGGACTTCAACAACAACAGAAATAGCAAAAAGCCTACACACACATGGAAACTGAACAACTTGTTACTAAATGACAGCTGGGTCAGGGAAGAAATAAAGAAAGAAATTAAAGTCTTCCTAGAACTCAATGAAAATGAAGACACAACATACCCAAACTTGTGGGACACAATGAAAGCAGTGCTAAGAGGAAAGTTCATAGCACTAAATGCCTTCAAGAAGAAATTCGAGACAGCTCATTCAAGCAACTTAATGGCCCACTTAAAAACCCTAGAAAAAGAAGCAGCAGACACACCAAAAAGGAGTAGACGGCTGGAAATAATCAAACTCAGGGCTGAAATCAATCAATTAGAAACAAATAAAACAATTCAAAGAATCAATGAAACCAAGAGCTGGTTCTTTGAGAAAATCAACAAGATCGACAAACCTTTAGCCAAGCTAACTAAAAGGCAGAGAGACACCACCCAAATCAACAAAATCAGAAATGAAAAGGGGGACATAACTACAGACACTGAAAAATCCAAAAAAATCATTAGGACTTACTTCAAAAGTCTATATGCCACAAAATTTGAAAATCTAAATGAAATGGACAATTTTCTTGATCAATTTGACTTACCAAAGCTGAATCAGGACCAGGTAAATCAATTAAATAATCCTATATCCCCCAAAGAAATAGAAACAGTTATCAAAAGTCTCCCATCCAAAAAAAGCCCAGGACCAGATGGCTTCAGCACAGAATTCTATAAGACCTTCAAAGAAGAGCTAACTCCAGTTCTCTGCAAACTATTCCACAAAATAGAAACAGAAGGAATATTACCAAACTCATTCTATGAAGCCACAGTCACCTTGGTACTTGAACCTCACAAAGACTCAAAGAAAGAGAATTTCAGGCCAATCTCCCTTATGAACATTGATGCAAAAATACTCAACAAAATACTTGCAAACCGAATCCAAGAACACATCAAAGATATTATCCACTATGACCAAGTGGGCTTCATCCCAGGTATGCAGGGATGGTTCAATATACGGAAATCCATCAATGTGATCCACCATATTAACAAACTGAAAGAAAAAACCACATGATAATCTCCCTAGATGCTGAAAAAGCATTTGACAAAATCCAACATCCATTCATGTTTAAAGTACTGGAGAGATCAGGGATACAAGGCACATATATAAACATAGTAAAGGCGATATACAGCAAGCCTATAGCCAACATCAAACTGAACGGAGAGAAACTTAAAGCAATCCCACTGAAATCAGGGACAAGACAAGGCTGCCCACTCTCTCCATATCTCTTCAACATAGTGCTGGAAGTCCTTGCTAAAACAATAAGACAGTTGAAGGAGATCAAGGGGATACAGATGGGAAAGGAAGAAGTCAAATTATCACTATTTGCAGATGATATGATAGTATACATGAGTGACCCCAAAAACTCCACCAGGGAACTCCTACAGCTGATAAACACCTTCAGCAAAGTGGCTGGATACAAAATTAACTCAAAAAAAAAAAAAAATCAGTAGCACTCCTGTATACAAAAGACAAAAGGGCTGAGAAAGAAATTAGAGAAACAACACCATTCACAATAGCCACAAATGACATCAAGTACCCTGGTGTAACCCTAACCAAGCAAGTCAAAGACTTGTATGAAACAAATTTCAAGTCTCTGAAGAAAGAATTAGAGGAAGATATGAGAAGATGGAAAGATCTCCCATGCTCATGGCTTGTCAGGATTAACATAGTAAAAATGGCCATTTTACCAAAAGCAATCTACAGATTTAATGCAATTCCCATCAAATTGCCAACACAATTCTTTACAGACCTGGAAAGAAAAATTCTCAACTTCGTGTGGAATAACAAGAAACCAAGAATTGCTAAAACAATCCTCTACAATAAAAGATCTTCTGGAGGTATCTCCATCCCTGATCTCAAGCTGTACTATAGAGCAACAGTAATAAAAACTGCATGGTACTGGCATAGAAACAGAATGGTGGATCAATGGAATCGAACAGAAGTCCCAGAAATAAACCCACACACTTATGGACACCTGATTTTTGACAAAGATGCCAAAAACATACAATGGAAAAAAGATAGCATCTTCAACAAATGGTGCTGGTCCAACTGGATGTCTACATGTAGAAAAATGAAAATAGATCCATACTTATCACCCTGCACAAAACTGAAGTCCAAGTGGATCAAAGACCTCAACATAAAACCAGACACATTAAATCAGCTAGAAAAAAAAAAGTGGGGAATACCCTAGAACTCATTGGTACAGGAGAAAACTTCCTGAACAGAACACCAACAGCACAGGTTCTAAGAGCAACAATCAATAAATGGGACTTCATGAAATTGAAAAGCTTCTGTAAAGCAAAGGACACCGTCATCAAAACAAAGCAACTGCCTACAGATTGGGAAAGAATCATCACCAACCCTTTATCTGACAGAGGACTCATATCCAGTATATATAAAGAACTAAAGAAGCTGAAAAGCAGCAAACCAAGTAATCCACTTAAAAAATGGGGAACAGAGCTAAAGAGAGAATTCTCTGTAGAGGAATATCAAATGGCAGAGAAGCACTTAAAGAAATGCTCAACCTCATTAGCCATTAGGGAAATGCAAATCAAAACAACCCTGAGATTTCACCTTACACCCATCAGAATGGCCAAGATGAAAAACTCAAGTGACAACACATGCTGGAGAGGTTGTGGAGAAAGGGGAACCCGTCTCCACTGCTGGTGGGAATGTAGACTTGTACAACCACTCTGGAAATCAATCTGGCTCTTTCTCAGACAACTAGGAATAGCGCTTCCTCAAGATCCAGCCATACCACTCCTAGGCATATACCCAAAAGAGGCTCAAGTACACAAAAAGGACATTTGCTCAACCATGTTTGTAGCAGCCTTATTTGTAATAGCCAGAAGCTGGAAACAGCCCAGATGCCCCTCAACTGAAGAATGGATGCAGAAACTGTGGTACATCTATACAATGGAATATTACTCAGCAATGAAAAATAAGGAAATCATGAAATTTGCAGGTAAATGGTGGGACCTGGAAAGGATCATCCTGAGTGAGTTGTCCCAAAAGCAAAAAGACACGCATGGTATATTACTCACTCATATAAACATACAACATAGAATAAACCCACTAAAATCTGTACATCTAAACAAACTAAGCAAAAGAGAGGACCCTAACTAAAATGTTCAATCCCCATCCTGAAAGGCAAAGAGGATGGACAGCAGAAGAAAAAGAAAACAGGAAACAACCTAGGAACCTGCTACAGAGGGCCTCTGAAAGCCAGAAGAAAACAGTTAACAACCTTGGAACCTGCCACAGAGGGCCTCTGAAAGCCTCTGCAGTATAGACTATCAAAGCAGATGCTGAGCCTGATGACCAACTGATGGACAGAGTGAATGGAATTTTATGTAAGAAGTGGGAAATAGTAAGAGCTGGAGGGGACAGGAACTCCACAAGGAGAGCAACAGAACAAGATAATTTGAACACAGGGAACTTCCCAGAGACTCATACTCCAACCAAGGACTATTCGTGGAGATAACCTAGAACAGATGTAGCCCATGGCAGTTCAGTGTCCAAGTGGGTTACACAGTAATGGGAAGAGGGACTGCCTCTGACATAATCTGATTGGCCTGCTCGTTGATCACCTCCCCCTGAGGGGGGAGCAGCCTTACCAGGCCACAGTGGAGGACAATGCAGCCACTTTTGATGAGAACTGATAGACTAAGATCAGAAAGGAGAGGAGAACCTCCCCTATCAGTGGACTTGGGGAGTGGCATGCATGCAGATAGGGGAGGGAGGGTGGGATCGGGAGGGGAGGAGGGAGGGACTTATGGGGGGATACAAAATGAATAAAGTGTAATTAATAAAAAATTTTTTAAAAAAAGTGAAAGCAGTAGCCAAGAGGCCCACTCTGGCCATTCTACCCACTTTGCTAGGTATTTCCTGAACAGGAGAGATGTGCCCACATAAGGCAGCACTGCAATCATCCTGGCAGAAATAGGGACGTTATAAAGAGAGACACTTGTGCCACTCTTTGCCTATCAGACTATTGAAACAACGGACCCCAAGGAATTGCGGTTTCCCCACGAGTCTCACACCGGAGGAAAAGTCGGAGATGTTACCACAAAGATGAAAAGCTTGACTTCCAGGAAAAGATGTCAGACAGTTCTGACAGCTTGCCAGATCACCTTTTAGGAAAGACTGGAGCTACAATAATGATGGACAGGACCTCACCTTCCCCACACATACTTACACACATACTTGGCTACCCATACTTACTGCCCTCTATGCCATAACTCTCTGTTTTCCATGCACACTTCTTAGGATTGAATGCTCTTTAGACCACTAAACTTGACCCAGTTTTCATGACCCCCAACTCCAGTTACATAAATGCATGGCAGAGATCCCTACAGATATCAAGCTTCTCAATCCTAGTCCAGAATGAATTGTAACAAATTATTTTTATTTATTTATAATGTGGCTTTATAGAAGTGTTGCAAAGACAGCACAATGAACCCATTGTGTATAAGATTTCCTTATAGTAAACCATAAAATTCACTCGCTCATCACGTGTAATGAATAAACATTGATATTGACGGTATGAACAAACACAATCTTTGGGGAAGAGTTCAAAGATATGGTTTCTTTGTGTAGCCTTGGATGCCCTGGACTCACTTTGTAGACTAGTCTGGTCTGAACCCCACAGAGTTCCTCCCATCTCTGTCTCCCTGAGTACAGGGATTACAGGTGTGCACCACTGCACCCGGAGCAAACACACTCTTAATTCAGACATCACATGTATTTAGAATCTCACCCAAGAGTTTATATTACAGTTAATGGTCACACCTCTTTGACCCCGTCTACTCTGAGGCAGTATCTCCATTTGCTTAAACCTCCTTATGACCTAATGAAAGTTATATGATGTGCTGCTCCGGTACACTGTAGAATATTTCTCAATTTGAATTCGCTTGGCCGTTTTCTCGTGGCAGGACTGGAATTCTGGGAAATAAAAGGTCAGGCAAGCTTTTTATTGCTGGATCGTGGCCTTTTGGTCATACCTTTGGGTGTTTCTTTGAGGAATTATGCCGTAGTGGAGCTGTGGAGTCACAGGGCCTGGGATCATGCATAATCTCTGGCAAGTTCATTTCTTGCCCATCTTGCATCTTTTACAAACTGGAGTAACAACCCACGTGCCATATGCATTTATACCATCTTGTGCAGCACGTGACATCCAGGAAGCATTAAAGAAAGAACTAGTCATATCCAGCATAATCAGATGTCATTGTTAACATCTTGAACAAATGTCTCCCCTGTTTCCTATCCATTCTATATGGGAGTTATATTGGAGATCTCTAGCCAGAGGTTTTACAAACAGAAAATGACTCATTAGTGTATGGTATTTGACAAGTCCCCATTCTAATTCTCCAATTACTCTTTGAAATTGAAAGCCAGCTAAACAATTCTGCCAGTACGGGTGTAATTGAGTTCCTCTGCATATAAGCAACAGCGTCAATATGGAACAACAAGGGGCACAGAATTAGAAGATGTAAGATACATCAGAAGACTGGAATTTATGTAGCTAGCGGCTAAGTTGGTCTCGACAGTGTCTTAGCATTAGAGATGAGTTGACACCAGACAGACTCCTTCCAATGAAGTGAGTAAAAGCACCATGGTGGATGGGAAGCAGGCCTGGGATATGGCCTATAATTTCTCAGGGTAGCCATTTGTTTATCACAAACACTGGTTCTTGGCCTTTATTTTAATACTAGGAGATTCAAGGTGATGAAGTTGATCTGAAAATCTGAGATGCTGAGCTTGAAATTGGGACCATCTCAGAAAACAGGAATGTAAGGGTAGGAAACATGTATCAACCCCAGGCTATAGCTAGCATTTCTACAGGGTGTTCTTGACAAGCCAATGGCATCAGGGGCTGGCATCCAGCTGCAGGCTCAACCTTGTGCTCTTTGTGGGTAACTAGATCCCACAAACCACGACGATCCTCAACCACCAAGAAGCTTAATGAGACCAGATCTTGGAAAAGCTTTGGAAACACACACAGAAATACAGTACTCCCATGTGTCACTGAGCACTTAGGGTATACAACTGTAATCAGTAGGTAGAAACGGGCTCATACAGGAACCTGTACACTCCTCCTGTCCACAATGGTCCATGCTGTGGTCCAGGCATCAACCCAGCAGAAATGTGCACTGTGCTCCATAAAGTGTAGGCATTTTGAGCTTGAGAGCCCTTCTGAATCTTGAGGCCTCTCAGATAAACCTTGGACCAACCTAATCAAACAACAGATATGAAGAAGTCTAGATTCAGCGAGGCTGGGAATTGATGGCAGACTCGCTTCTCTCTGATAAGGCCTCTGTTAATTAACATTTTAAATTTTTAATGTGTCAATAATTTAAGATCCCACTTTGCTTGGGTTGTGGGTTTTCTCCCCTCCTATGAAGAATCATATTGCAAGGTAAAAACCACTGAGCCAGGCATTCCTGTAAGTTTATTAAGAAGGTGAGGCAAGGTTAGTAGATTGTCTCAGGGTAGCCATTTGTTTATTGCAAATGCTGGTTCCTGGCTTTTATTTTAATACTAGGAGATGCAAGATGATGAAGTTAATCTGAAAATCTGAGGTGCTGAGCTTGAAATTGGGACCCTCTCAGAAAACAGGAGTGGAATGTTAATAAGAGATTTTGCAGCTCAATTATTGCCCAGGTTAGTGCACTTAGATAGTGCCTACAATGAACCAGACATCAATCAGCCCTTTGTTTCATCTACAACAGGGGTTAGCTAATGACAGTCCATAAGCCACATCCAGCCCTAATCTTGTATATAAATAAAAGTTTTATTGGACCAGAGCACAGCCATTTGTACACAAGTTGTTTACAGCTGCGTTCACACTAACTGCTGAGCTACTTTGACAATGAAGGCATGACCCACAAACCCTAAAACATTTACTATTGCATCTTTACAGAGGCAGCTTGCCAACTCAAGACCTGAAGCAATTTGAGAAGGTCCACAGGCAAGCATTACTTTGTTTAAGGGGTGTGTGTTTATGTGTTCATTTAATGTGTGCCAGAGAAAGATTGAATGGCCAGTCCATGGTTACATATATTTGTTGCTATGATAGTAGTGGCTGCTGTGGTTGTTGAAGAAAAGTAAAGTAATTAATTTAAAAAAACATCAGTTTAAGGAAACATACGAAGTAAATGCTGACAAAAGTATTAGATGTAAACTTTGTTATTGGAGAAATACATACTTGTGGGGTATAAAGCAATTTGTTAGATTGTTTTTTAAATACTGAATGTACCGATATTCCAACATTGTGTGGACTAAGAAAAGTTCATTCATAACTTAAAATTGAACCCATTTGTGCATGTTAAAAGGACAGATACAAAACAGGCAATAATAATGGCTTTTCACCCACAAACATGAAAATAAACATAGATGATTCCAGAGATAATTTTAGTCACACAGCCTATATTGGTAGCTGAGGGGAAGAGAAAGAGATCCCAAAGTAAAACTTTCATTCTAGTCTTTGCCCATCAGAAACTCCTGGCTAACTAAAATGGTCTGCGAGGCTGGAAGGAATCATGGAAGCTGTTTTATCATATGGCTATCACCATAAGAACACCAGCAAAGCTGGCTCTCCTATCGTGGTTAAGATTACCATATTCAGTCACTATAGTATCTCCCACGGTTTACCTCTCACCATGTTTTTTCCTGGCATGTATTTCAAATTATTGGTAAGTTTACTTTTTTCTTAAGTTCATTAGTAAGTAACACTGTGAAAAAAAATGCTATACACCGAGTAGAATTCAATCAGATTTTCTATTGAACTTTTCAACATCTGCACAGACTTGAGGATGCAGCTTTCGTAAACTGATCTGACCACAGAGTTCTTTTCCAGCATTTCTCAAGATGCTACAGTGAATGCTGAAGACAAAAGCAGGCATAGATGGCCTCCTACGATTTAGGCTCAAGAATTCATTCAAACTGTTTTGGAATTCTTTCCCTTTGGGCTATGTCAAACTAATAGGAAGTAAGTTTCATAAGAACAGATGATACAAACTAAACAACAGAGAACCTATATCCAGAGAACACTCAGGAACTTGAAAAATAAAAAACCAACCCTATTCTAAGTTGAATCTTTCAGGGGACTAATTAAGAACAGGTGCCAAAGTCCTAAAAACTAACATTATGTTTAGTAAGCAATTTCACTTTTACAATTTATCCTTTTGAAATGGGCAGAATATGCATAAGAGAATTCTCCAGGGAATAATTTATAGTACTGGAAACTTAAGTAGTCAAGAATTCAGGGCTGTTGGGGGTCTTTGTATACACTGGAGTGTTAGGCAGGCAATAAAGCATACACTTACTAACACAAACTACTATTATTTGTTTATATGTATAAAGGGAAACATCATTAAATGATATTCACAGTATTCTACGTTCATAAAACAGTGTGGGGGAAAAACATGAAGAGAGTTACATGCAATCTAAATAGTAAGGCTATGCTGAATGGTGGAATTATGGGAGAAATATCCTTTTGCTGTGCTTTCTAGTCTGTTGACTCCCCTGCACTGAGCTCAAAGTGTATAATGAAAAAAAAAGAGAGTCAGGCTACATTGAGCTTATGCAATGATAAAGAAAGCTAGACTTGGTTACAGTAGAAACCACACTACAAAACAGATTTCAGTTTACATCCTTCTCCCTAAAAGGCCTACAACAATGGAACACTCCATCATTCTACAAGGGCATGAAAGCATGGGCCACCAGTACCAGAAAAGGTTTCATTCTCCCTGATGCAAATGTGGCTAAATGGTACCAAGAGAACCTCAGAGGCTTTCTGATCAAAAAGGAAAACAAACAAACAAACAAACAAACACATACACACACACACACACACAAAAAAAAACATCTTTTTTTGTTCTGTTCATAAACATGTCACCATGTTTGGCTTTGCAACCCAGGTGGAAATTTTCTTTAATGTACACCAAAGCCCTAAGTTAGCTTGTCCTCTATATTTAGTCTACACACACACACACACACACACACACACATCTATCTATCTATCTATCTATCTATCTATCTATCTATCTATCTATCTATCTATCTCCCAGATCTCTATGGTGGTGTCATTTCCTGCCCCTCTCCTTAGTCATTTTCTACCTGACAGTTTTCCAGAGGTAGAAAGGACTTGAGTCAGGACAGTTGGGGAAACACCACCCTAAAGCTGGGAGATGGTGCAGCAGGGCCAAGGTTGGCATCTAGTTGCTCATTCCTCTGTCAGAGTTTGGTCCTCCTCTTGTGCAGAACTAAACCAGGCAACACATATCTCTGCCCATTGGGTATTTTAAAACCATCCAATGTCATGCATTATTTACAGAAGAAAATTGATGTCCCTGCTGAACGGCACTGTCCCGATGTGATCTTCTGTGAACTCACTGTGCGACGTACAATAAAAATCTCCCTGATCCAGACCTCAGGTCTCTCTCTTCTATTTAATGACTCAATTAACAGATGGCCAAGGGGTTCTGACTTTCACAAAGGTACATGAGACTAGGCCCTGGCCTCCTCGGGGGAGCTTACAATTTAGTGGAATGGACAGATAATGATTTTTAAAAAGCCAATCCCAGGCACTGTGACCATATTCCAGAAAACAGAAATTCTAATGGGACCAAAGGCCAGCCCCAACCAAGACTATGTACAGCAGTAATCTATGAAAGGGCTTTTAGGAGATATATTAAAATCCATATTGATTAGCCCTTATTAGCTAAAGGGCTTGAGACCAGAAGTGGTTCAGATTTGAGTATTTGTTCTACCTCCTAAACTATTTACATATGTAAGATGAGACACGTAAAAGGAGAAACATGAATAAACAGGAAATCTCCTCATTTCCTTGGCTCCTCAAACACATAGGATGAACATCCTAACATGTGTTTTGTGTGGTGTCCCCTGCATTTGCTCTGACCCATTTCATGTCATCAGGCATGAAACCTGCCACTTTTACACCAATGAGGCCAGGGTTCCAGATACTCCAGATTTGGGAACACTTTCAATTTTAGATTTTGGAGATTTAGGAAGGTGAAAATCTGATTGAGTAACAGTTAGCAAAGGGTAGTGATAAGAGAAAGAAATAACTGCTTACCAATGGTCCAGCAGCAAGAGAGCAGAGATAATTGGGGAGAGAGAGAAATCCCTACGGTCAAAGTAAAATTTGCAAAAGGGATACAGAAGATGAAGGTACGCCAGACTGAAGGGTTTAGCTTTGCATTGCTCCACAGGAGTATGAAGCACCCGCGTAGCAGCTAAAAATCTTATTTTTAAAATGAAAAAGTAGCCAAAGTTGATTTCAATAATGTATTTTAACCAACATTGCATATCTTAAATATTAATATTATCAATATAATAGGGATTAATTAGGTATTTTCCAACTGTTGCATATTAATTCTTTGAAATCCTTCTACGTGTATATATCAGTGCAGGACTATACAAGCCAGAGGACAAACTCAGGTGTCATTCCCCAGGTACCATCTACTGTTTTGTTTTGCTTTTCATTGTTTGTGACAGGCTTCCCTCCCTGGCCTGGAACTTGCCAAATATGCCAGGATGGTTGGCTGGCTCTCTGGTAAACCAGGAATCCTCTCTCTATTTTCCCAGTGCTATGCTTACAAGCAGGCACCGCCATCCCAGAATATTTCTTTAAAATAATTTTTGGGAATTAAACTCGGGTTCTCAAGATGCATGCTGAGCTGTATCTCCGGCTCTAAATTTCTGAAAACTACCATTTCCATCTCCAGCTTGTCTGAGCCACATCTCAAGTATCCAATAGCCCATGCTCCACTCTGTTACATGGTGCAAGTATAGCTTTTGTCCTCAGATGATACAGAGCCACCAAAAGTGACAAGTAGTATAGCATGATGATCACAAGGCTGCTCCTGAGGGGATAATGGATAAGGGATTTGACTGGGAAAGGAGAAAAACACCAAAGGCAGAGCAGAAGACTCTGTAAAGGTCTAGAGGTGACATCTAAAGCAAAAGTCTAGGGATGCCAGGGAAATAGATCCTGGTGTGTCCAGAAATACATAGTGAGAGACTTAGCATCTTTTGAGACATGTGTCTACAGACCACTCCTATTCAAGGGCTTCTTTGAAAGACACAGTGATGTGTTTGCTTTACTCTGTGTGACTCCGTCAACGTGGAAGTCAGTCCCTGTGTGAGAAGTATCACAGGCAAATCAACTTCTGAGAGCCTTCCAGAAAAATGTCCAAGAGACTGTTTTATGGCACTCTTTTGTCTCTCACCATCCACATAACGTGAAGCAGGGGATAGTCCAAAAGACTTGAGTGTGATAGACTGAGGAGTAATGGAGGATGGGAGGTAGGAAGGTTTCTTAGGGGTGATGACAGCCAGAGAGGGCTGAATGAGACAATGAGACATCCCCAGGCCCCATATTTCCTTTACCACCAGTGACTTCCAAATCAAATGAGTCCAATCTGAAGATCAAAATGAGATTTTTCTTATTGACTTACCTGAAAGCTTAGCCGGCTCTCAGCAAATGGAGCCCTGTGCATCCTGCATTCTCATCAACCAGTGACAATTGCAGGGATGTCGGGGCTGGGCAGAGGCCAGAAAATCTGTCACTGATGCATGAGGCTGGGGAAAAGCTGATGCTTATTGGCCTGGCAGTGCTGACCTGGTTTGTCCATAAAAGAATAGCAAATGCAATTTGAAAAACACATAGAACTGATAAGGGTTTACAAGGTAGGGCTGGAGATGGTTTCTCAAGAGCAGAGATGCTAGACAAGGCAAAAACATATCTCAAGCTCAATAGCAGGCAGTGGGGTGTGTGTGTGTGTGTGTGTGTGTGTGTGTGTGTGTAATGTATGTGCATAGGTATATTTGATTGGGTGTACCTGCATGGGGGCATGGAGACCAGAGGAGGACATGGGGTGCCCTTCTCCATTACTCTCAATACTTTATTCCCTATGACAGTGTCTCTCCTTGAGCCTAGAGCTACGCTGGTGACCAGTAAACCACAGTAATCCTGCTCTTCCGGCCCCTAGAACATGGGGATGATAGACATGCATAACCATAGCTACCTAGCTCTTCACCTGGGTTCTGGGGTCTTTGAACCGGGATCCACATGTTTGCATATCCAAGAGCACTTATCCATTGGGCCACCCACCTATCTTCAGACAATGTTTCTTAAAATGTGTCCTATAAGCCATCTTTATCATCACCACCCAATGAGTTATTAAAAAGACACATATGCTGGGAGCAGCAGTGTGCCCCTGTAATCCCAGCACTCGGAAAAGGCAGAGGCAAATGGATCGCCGTAAGCTAGAGGCCAGCTTGGTCTACAAAGTGAGTCCAGGACAGCCAAGGCTACACAGAGAAACCCTGTTTTGAAAAAAGATACACATATGTAGCTCTAACCCTAGAAGAATTAGATGTCCAGGGATAGGGCCTGAGGAATCTCCTATTCAAAAAGCTCCTAGGTGTTTTTTAGATTAATTAATTAAGTATTATTTATTATAATTTATTCACTTTGTATCCCAGCTGTAGTCCCCCCTCATCTTCTCCCATTCCCACCCACCCTCCCTCTTCTCCTCCTATGCCCCTCCCCTAGTCCACTGATTGGGGAGGTCCTCCTCCCCTTCTATCTGAACCTAGCCTATCAGGTCTCATCAGTGCTGACTGCATCATCTTCCTTTGTGGCCTGGCAGGGCTGGTGATCAAAGAGCTGACCACTGAGTTCATGTCAAAGATAGACCCTTATACCCTTACTAGAGAACCTACTTGGAAACTAAGCAGCCTATGGGCTTCATCTGAGCAGGGGTTCTAGGTCCTCTCCAAGTATTGTCCTTGGTTGGAGTATAGCTCTCTGCAGAACTCCCTGGGCCCAGGTTTTTTGGCTCTGTTGGTCTTGTCCTGGAGCTTCAGTCTCCTCCAGGTCTTTCTATATATCCCTTCTTCCATAACATTTCCTGCACTCTGCCTGAAGTGCGGAAGAGCTCCTAGGTGATTTTCTTGAGGATATAAGTAAATAATGTTCAGGAATTTTGAAAAATGGTGAAGTCTATAAAGTGCAAGAAAAAGAAGTAGAATCACAGAATTCTCCAACCATGCTATGAACTGGCGATGCAGCCTTATGGTGATGGACAGCAGATGTGGGCTATCAAGTAGGAAGGAGTCACAGGCCACCTTGCCCCACATGAGAGCTTTGTGATGGTCATTACTGTTCATCTGAGCTGTCCTGTATCCTGTCTGTTATAAAGTCTAGGGGCAGTCTTAGGTGATCCTGAAGCACATAAACTGAAAAATAAAATTGGGTTCTATTTTTTGCTGTGCTGTTTTGAGGATTGAGGTGAATGATGCATAAAACTTTTGAAAAGAAAAGGTTTTCAGGTTAACACAGATATGACATAGTAGTATTAATCCAAGATGGAATACTAATTATATTCCTGCTGCTATATCCATTACTCCTTTCTTTTTTCTTTTTCTTAGGCAGGGTGTTTCTGTGTAGCCTTGGCTGTCCTGAACTCACTTTGTAGTCCAGGGTGGCCTCAGACTCACAGAGATCCACCTGCCTCTGCCTCCTGAGTGCCAAGATTAAAGGGAGAAGAGGGAGGGAAGGCGGGATTGGGAGGACACGAGGGAGGGGACTACCGCTGGGATATAAAGTGAATAAATTGTAATAATCAAATGAAAAAATTTTAAAAAACACACAGTGTAATTTCATAAAGTGCAATGGAAAATACAAAGAGATAGCCTTGTTCACTTCTATGCATCAGGTAGTCTGAAATAGATGAAAACCGTGTTGTGGCCTTTTCTTTGATGTTGCTGTCAGCCTCAGAGGGAACAAAAAGCCTTGCCATCTGGACATAAGAGACTGCATGTCCAAAGACTATGTGAAAGACGAAAGAACCCTCACTAATGGCCACTATTTCATATGAAATTCCAGGGCATCAATAATTTGGTCACCATGTCTCAACTTACCCAACCACAGAAAAATCACTTTTTTGATAGCAAGTGTTGGGCTTTACCTCTTTACAACTTTTCTGTGCTGTATTCTTGGTCTGAAACGTTTTCCTGGATATCCCAAATTCTCCTTTCAGACTCTTATCTATAAAAATATCACAGGCCTATGCAAAACTTGACCTCAGGAACATTGAGTTTGGTGCAAAAACGCAAATAAAGAAAATACAAGGTAAATAAATACATATAAATCACACACACACACACACATACACACACACACACAAGGACATGAGATAAATGCCCGATGTTAGAGGGGTCATAACTAAACAAGGATGTTCAAAAGATGCTGTTTACAAGTTCTTATATTCTTCTACAGGAATATTTAACAGCAAGAGAGATGGCATGATATAGTGTTGAACAAAGGGCAAAGCAAGGTCTATTTTTAAAAATCATCCATAAATACCCATCAGGGAAGGACACAGCTTGTGGGCTAAATCTTCATTTTTTTTAAAACCTGTGACAGGAGGAGTTTATGCACTGGCCATACAAAGAAAAGCAAGGCGTATTAACTCTTAGAACAGAGACAGAGACCTCACAGGGAATGAGGATCCTGCTCACTGTTCTAGATTGCAATAATGTTCTGAATGGCTTGTTCAGTTGCTCCAGGGGTTGGCATTTCACATAACACTCGTTCTCTGCTTCTTTCTCCTTCTGTGTCTCAGATTCAGGGTCTGATTTGCTCAGTTATTACTCAGGATGGGGGCAGTGAAGTGGACTGATCTATCAGGCCAGGTTACTTTATGGCCCGAGATCTGCTTGGCCCATAGCCTGGCACTTTGAGACTTGTTGTGATGAGTCATGTGCAGGCTAGCAGGGACATATGACACAGATGTGGAAGGATGTAAGCCAGACACTGGTGTGGCTGATTCTATCACCTGTACTATATGTAAAGGTACTGCAAGCCTCATACACATCATCTTCCATTACATTCATTAAGATGTTATCATGGGGGGTGGGGAATGTAGTTGTGTCTAATGGTGGAGTAGAAACTTGTTATGAGTCTGAACTGCTGTCATGTGATAGAAACCCCTTCACTGTGGCATGGTTTGTGAGCAAATGGCCTTCTTATAATGATTAGCAAATACTTCACAGTGGGCCATAACTATTTTTTTTCTCCATTTGTATGTTTTACCAGACAGAGGTGATCCCCCTGCCCTGTCCATTTTGGGAATCTCAAGGAACTAATCAAGGCCTCTAGATCTTGGCATTTTATCTTTAAGACGAGCATTAAAATTTACCTGTTAAGATGCAATGGTTCTCTGATGAGATAGCCTTCCGCAGAGGGCTCTGCAGATGCCAAACTGCTTAATGACTTGAGGACCTCTGGTAACCCAGGCTCCTCTGCCTGCAAGCAGCTTTGTTAGAAAGCCATCTGCATCTCTCTACTGACTGGTGGCACTGTGTGGGGGATGGGTAGTGCATGTCTTAGTCCTCCAACATGGCTCCTGCCCTTAGCAGCAAAGCCTTACCTGAGTTCTAAATAAAAGAAAAAGAAATGTGAAAAACAAAACAAAACAACAACCACCACAAGGAAAAAGGATGGGACTGGAGAAGAGCCTGTGATATGGGTAGGACAGGATTAGGTGATGGGCTTACAGGTCCTGCTGTGAAGTCTGCTGGCCTGTGTACTCATAGAGTGTCAAGCAGAGGAGGACCTAGGGGTAGTTTCCTCCACCTGGCTTGGACTTAAACTTATCAAGCCCATATGTACTTATTCACTAGTCAGTTTTCTTTACACATGCAGTCCATTTAAAATTCTGTGAATTCTTCTAATACATAGCTACTCATATTCACGACCCCTTCCTCCTCCAGGTCCTAGCCGCTTTCCTCTGGGACAAACTCTAATGTGCTTTTTTTCTTCTGCCTCTCAGGCACAATGCATATTCTTCTCACTCTTCTAAGGCACCCTAAGAACATCCTGGTGGATAAAAGCTCAACTTCCCATCATGCCCCACTGATCTGGCTTCTGTGCTCACCTCAGTTCGAGGGACTCATTACTCACCTGTCTGGCCTGAAACCCTGGATGTTCCTCCAGCCAGGTAAGCTCAAGGACCTCTCCCTGCTTTCCCCTTGCATCATGCTTTCTGCTTAGTGCTCCTTAGCCTCATATCTTTCCATGATTCTCTCTTTTCCATTATTCAGACTAATGCTTGAACACTTTTACTTTTGGATAATCCTACCCAAACAAACTCTCTCATTACCCACCATTTTCTGCCATCTTATCCTGCTTCACTTCCCCCTGTAAACTTTACACCATACTCTTTGTGCTTTTGTAATACTCTGATTCTCATATTTTACCCTAGAATGTTCCATAGACCATCTAACACAAACCTTCACACCAGGCATGAGAAGCCATCTTCTGAGTTATCAAAGTTGTCAACAAGACTCCCAAAACAACATACTTTCCTGTTATTACCCTTAGTTGCTCATGCCTCCAGGGGATGAAGTTAAGTGCTTATTGCTGAAGATATCATGCACATCAGACACAGCACCCAGAGTCCCCAAGCTGGATCTGACTTGAAAATCTAATCCCTGAGGACTAGATTCTACGGTATCAGAAGGCATTATGCAAACTTCCAAAGGAGGCAGACAACAAACAGTCCTAGCTAGCAATGACATCTATGATCTCTAACAACCATCATGGCATGATGACCCTAAGTCTGCAGTAGTGGCACCCATTGGATCTAACTCCTTCTACAGGCTTCTGCAGGCAGCTACATTCAGGTGCGCCTGCCCAGACATAGACACACATTCAACAAGTAAATAAAAATAAGAAAAAAATTTTAAGCAAACATTTTAATAGATGACGTAGTTCTTCCCAATATCATTTCATTTAGATCACAGAGGTTATTTCTGCCCTAAGTAATATTGTCTCTATCGTGGATCACACACACACACACACACACACACACACACACACACACACACACACATTCTATACTATAGTATACAACTATGAAATTGAGGCCCAGAAAAATCCATACTGATGACCATTACTTAAACTAATATGCAGATGTATTGAGCTTTATCCAAGCACTGTGTTTTAAGAAAAGAATGGCAACATAAAGGGAGGTAGTATGCTGCTATAATTTGAAGAAAGCATGTGGCATTAAAGATGTGGGTATCTTGCATAGCTATGTCTCTGGCCATCCCAGTCTTACAATGTTACCAACTAGTACAGCTCCTGGAGGTGCACAGAAGCTGTTCTGTTCAGAGGTAGATGGGTTCTTCAAGCCACATTTCCAGGACAGAGACCAGTGCTTCTTCACAGCTCTCAAATGAACAGTTACTGATGATTAGTGTAACTCCTTTATTTTCTTCTCCATAGGAGAATTGAGTGGGGAAACAAAACATTCTTGTGTTAGACTATGCTTTAATTGCAGGAAACAGGTCAATGAGATGGCCCAGCTGGTAAGGACACATGCTACCATACATAATACACCAGGTTCAATCCCCAGAACCCACCTGGTTCAAGAAGAGAAATAACCCCCCACAAGTTATCCGCTGAGATTCACAAAGGAGCTATAGTACATATATGCATATTCAAAAAATTAGTGAGAAGCTTTCTCCCCACCATTTTCATTGCTTTTTCTCTCTTTGCATGACTAGCTCAGGCTCGGAAAGCAATTGCATACTCAAAAGAACCAGACCAAAAGTTAAGTGTAATTGCAGAGGCAATACAAAAATTACCCATTACTCCATCCCTCCCCCATTTACTTATCCAAACCCTCCTCTCATTTGTCAAACTTGTTCATGTCTGACCTGGAGAAGATTATTTCTCCATGTCATTTCCTTGAAAAGCAAAAACAAACAAGCAAAAATAGTCTTGAGTCTGCCCAAAAAAATTTTGCAGAGAAGCTGGCCAATCCATTGGTTCTGAAGGGAGAAGGGCTGGTAAAACTAATCAGAGTTGGGCATTTGTAGCCCTGCATCCTGCACACAAACTTTTTTTTAACAGTCTCCCCTGGTGCTGGGAGATTGGTTTTCTGTGCTAGAATGAAGTGTGCAGAGCAGCTGCTGTTTCTTGGTCTAGTGCAGAAAAAAGAGAAGAACGTGGCACAGAATTCATCTCCCAAATATCTGAGCAGGTTAAGCAGATCTGGAGTGAGGAAGTCACAGCTCACACTTTTGAAAATACTTTGTATTGAGTCTAAAAGACTCTGTTTGGGGGAATAAGAATTTTCTCTCTAGATTCATTCTGTATAGTTTAGAAAGCAAAATGATGCTTCCTAAGCATGATAATCAACTCCTGATAAGACACAGACAAGAATAAAATTATATACAAGCATCATGTTGCAGAGCATAAATATCTATGTGTTTCTAGAGATAGGAATGCCATGCCCATGTGCTTCTGTCTACCCAGCCCAGTGTCATGTTACGTTCTGAACACACAACATCTCATTTAATCCTCTTACCACTGAGAGGTATGCCCTTATTTAACCCAAGTGGAAAAGCTGAGGGTCACACAAACAGTGATTTCTTTTCTCCAGGCTTTATGTTTATAAAGGACAGATCTTTGATTGATCTAGCTCTTCCTGACTTTTTGATGTCCTTAACTAAACCCCCAGAGAATGACAAGTTCCCTTTGTAGAACAAGCTTCCTGAGAAGGGTTTACACTTGATTTTCAGTAAGTGTTCCCTTTGGGATCTATAATCATTCTGAGAGAAACCTTTTGATCCTGTTATGATTGTCATTTCTTTCCTACTGTATCTCCCAGGCAAGAAGCAAGCTATTGTCTCGTTCCCCACTGTCCTCAAACAATTGAAGTAGCTACTCTCCATGACCTCAGTTCCATATTACTTTTGTTTTGTTTTATTGGTTACATTCTGTCTCCCTACACTTCTAAACATTCCTTTATGCCCTAAAAAGTTAGGTCACTACCCATTAGCTTGCTCCTGATAGCCCACCCTTTACTGCAAGTCCTTGGCAAGAGATCAGAAAGCCACAAATTTCAGTTATGTTTCTGTTGCTGGGAGAAAACACCACCACCAAAATCAACCTAACAGCCTATTTCATCTTATGGGTCTTGAGAGATAGAATCCATATAGAGAAAACACAGTAACCGGTGGGGAAAAAAAATTCATCTGCAAATCGGAAACCAAGAGACAGAACAGGAAGTAGAGCCTGGCTACACACTCTCAAAATCTATACCTAGTCGATACCCAATGACCATACTTCCTCTTGGTGGTCTCCACCTCCTAAAAGTTCCACACCCTCCTCAAACAGTACCACCAACTGGGGACCAAGTATCCAAATACATGACCTCATGGGGAAAGTTCCTCATTCAAACCACCACACACTCCTATTCCTGACCATACATCCTATAATCTATAAAGCTTCAACCTTCTCACCCCAACTATGCCCCCAAATGGGCTATAGATAGGCTGTTTTTAAAAGCGTAATTATTTTATCTGTTTGAAGGACAAGTGATTCCCCGTGGTTCATAGTTTGAACGAGTGAATATAAATGTGTAATTTACCATAATCAAGACTCAAAGATAGGCAACCTTCATGTCATCTGTGTTACCACCAGCCACAAGCTCCTAATTCCTACTGAAATAACTGATTATTGTCAGTTTCTTCCAAATTTACTCTAACCTATACTGCCATATATTTTTAAAAGGCCACAGAACGTAATGCCTGTGTGTATCCTTTGGGTCTGATTTTCTTCTTTCAGAATGTGCAGTTGAAATGTACATGCATTTTTCAGTGTATCAAGAGTCCCTTCCTTTTCATTCCACCGTACAGATGTTTCACATACTGCTAATCTACTTCCCCATTGAGGACTTGTGGATCAAATGGTAGATTTATGTTTCATTTAGGGAGAAATGCCTTTTTAATGTCACTGTAAAATTTTGTTTCCCCAGCAGTAAAATCTGAGAATCCTAATTAATTTACACATTTCTCAGTCCTTGATAGTCTGGCTTCATTGCCTCCAAATTGTGAACATTCCAGAGAAGCATCATATGTGTCTGTAGGTCACAGACACAGAAGGACAAACTCCTTTATTCATTTCTCAAATGCCTTAAATAGCTCCTGTTATTTGCAGTTCTTTGTACTAGAAACTGTGAACTCAGAAATAAGCAAATACAGCATTCAAAGAAGACTTTCTAGGAACTAGAGCCAGATAAACAGAGAATGGTTAATCAAAATAACCACACAGAATTGGGCGGGATAAATTCTTTGTTAGCTAAGTGTTAGAGGTTCCACAGTGGAAGAGATAGTAGTAGGTGCTTAGGTGTTTGACCTATGCTTATGGATACTGTTCTAAAAACCAGGAATGCAATATCCTAGGTAAAGATTTGGCAAAATAGAAGATGAAGAACTCAGAGCTAAAATTGTACTTATTGATAAAACACCCCTAGAGATCAAGACAAAGATATCACCTCTGTTCTCCTTACTTTCATTCAGTATTTCAATGGAAGTGTGGCCTATAGACAGGAGGCAAAAACAAGAAAATCCATATACACTGGGAAGTAAGAAGGAAAGTCGTAATTGCATATGACATGGTCTCAAACAGGAAAATCCTACAAAATCCACTAAAATTTATTAGCACTAGTAAACACTTTCAGAAAGTGTGTATAATAAGAGCAACACGAAACCTTCATTGGAATTTTATACACCATCAATGAGCAGTACAAATATGAAATTTAAATAAATAAATAAAACAATTCTACTCAATGGTGCCTAAATGAATAAAAACTTACGAATAAATTCAACCAAAAGGACACACGATGTGATGTCATGTAGTAATTTTATCTTAGATGAAAACCTCCCATCTTGGAGGAAAACTGCTTAAGACGGGAGGTTTATAGGGAGATGAAATAATGGGATGTTCTGGGGCAGTGATTCTCGCCTTCCTAATGCTGAGACCCTTTTTCTCAGCCTTCTTAATGTAAATACCTTTCAATACATACAGTTCCTCATGTTGTGGTGACTCCCAACCATAAAAGTTTCATTGCTATTTCATAACTGTAATTTTGCTGCTGTTATGGATCACAATGCAAATATTTGAATCGCAGGGTCTTCTGAAATGAGATCCCTGTGAAAAGATTGTTCGCCCTAAACAGTCACCACCCACAGGCTGAGGACCACTGTTCTAGAGGATGTGAAATACTGCAGGGGAACTCCTTTAGGGGAGAAATAATTGAAAACAGCTTCAGGAAGCCCTGAAAACTGATCAGATCCACTGAGACCCCCATCACCACCACCACCAAAAAGTGAATAACCAGTAAAGACTCTGAGATTCACTTTCAGACAAGCCCGGATGCCTGGAAGAAGCAGAGAGCGTGAACTGCTCGGAGGAAACGAAGACCAGCTGAGCTGCCTGTAAGAGGCTCAGACCAAGTGAGCCACCTGGAAAAGCCACTCTCCAACCCCCTGAGCGGCCTGTAGGCTGTGCATCCAGGTTCCAGCCTTTTATGCAGTGGTACCCATGCAGGTGTGAGATGCAGCTGTCTTTTAGTCATTTCTGCTCCTGTAAGTAACACCTCACGCATATCCCTGCCAGTCACCCCAATAAAATTCAGGAATTCACCAAGTCGGACTCTGATAGTACCCATACTTTGGTCTGTCCTCAGTTCCTTATCTGAGTAGGTCTTCATTCATGTCATGCCAGGAAAGGTCTGTCACATGTAAGGGGTTGGTCTGGTGCTCTATATTCTGATGTTAATCATTGGCCCCCACGATCTGGTTTCTTCCCAGATGAGCACATTCACACATACACGTGTCCCTGTGTAAACCTTGCCTAAGAAATTATTTCTTTTTGACCAATAAAAGCACACACACCTGGGCAAGGTGAATGGGGTAGGTGTGACTAAGGTTCATAGACCTTGAGGAGAGGAGGATCACAGGAAAGGAAGCAGACAGAGATTGGAGGAGGAAGGAAGCAGAGGCCCAAATTATTATTGTCAAGAGAAGCACATGGACAACAGGGATGTAGAAAAACAGCCCAGATGAGGGAATAGGCAAGTATTTGTGAAATTATGGACGGGAAGTAGCCCACGTAGAAATTATTAGAGTAGTTGGCATGGGATGGGGTCTTGAGCAGATGTAGACAGCTTAGGAGGTAATATCTGCCATGCCCCAGGTGATCTAAGGCTATTCTAAAAACTCTATCAGGCGTCTACATCTTTATTGATTGTGATAGAAGGTTAAATAATACCGCCATAATAATTCTGGAACTAATAATAAACATCTTTAGACTCTCCCTAAAATGAACCGCAATAGTCAATTGACACACGCACACCATAAACTGCAAGCTACTATTGATAGAAATGAAAGAATATCAAAATAAGTGGAAAGACAATACTGATGGATTCCAGAATTAATGTTATTAGGATTACAATACCCCCTGAATATCTCTATAGACACAAGGCAAATTTTATCTCCATTCCACCTGA
>NW_026591597.1:750907-919278 GCF_907164565.1 Psammomys obesus | reverse complement strand
TGAGCTGGGCACGGTGGTGCACACCTATAATCCCAGCACTCAGGTGGCAGAGACAGGCAGATCTCTGTGAGTTCAAGACCAGTCTGGTCTACAAAGCAAGGCAGGACAGCCAGGGCTATTACATAGAGAAATTCTATCTAAAAGAAAAGAAAAGAAATAGATAAGCTGATCTTAAAATTCATGTGAGTTGAAGGAAATCAATTTCCAAAATATAGCAATGAGGTTGATGAGCCACATTTCCAAAATTGGAAATAAACTACACATCTACAGCAAATGAGATGGCATAGCCTGGTTTAATGAAAGGTGTACAGATGAATGGATTAAAGGTCTAGAAATAACTTCAAATGCTGATCATTAGTTACTGATTAGAGGGCCAATGAAGAAAGAGCATCTTTATCAGAAATACTGTGGGTGTGACTAGCTGTCAATCAAAACAAAAAAAATGAACTTCTATTCTATTCTATTCTATTCTATTCTATTCTATTCTATTCTATTCTATTCTATAGTTTGTACAAGATTTAAACAAAATAAATAAATAGGAAATTTTCCACAAACAGGAAAATTAGTAAACTTTTAAAGGAGAACACAGAAGTAATCCCCATGAAGTTGGATTATCCCGTGTTCTTAGACATGATATTAAAAGTACTATCAAATGGAAAAAAAAGAGTAGATGAATTTAAAAGTTAAAAGATTAAGATATTTTGCTCTTCAAATTATGCCACCAAGGAAATGGAAAGAAAATTCACAGAATTGCAGAGATTTTTGTAAGCACTATCTTGATAGAGGATTTATATCCAGAATACATAAAGGATATTTGGAACTTATACTACATACAGTCTGTCCTTCTAACTAGGCAAAGTCTTTGAGTAGACCTTCCTTCAGAGAAGATATACAAATGGAAGTAAAGTCATGAGATTAGTTGTTAATGAGATATCACTTCCTGCCCGCTTCCCTGACTGAATTCACAGAGACTGACAACAATGTTTGACAAGGATGGGGAGCAGTAGCTGAAGAACTGTGGGATGGGTTAGCTGCTGCTGGGAGCCATTTGGCAGATCCTCTAAGCTGCATGTGTAACAGGTATCATGTGACCTAGCCATTCCAGTCCCAGGTGAGAATCAAGAGAACTGACCATGCATGTCAGCTGAAAGCTTATACGCAATGCTCATTGCATCAGTCTATGAATAGCCAAAGAAACAAGACCATTGACTGATGAGTTAAGAAAATATGATACAGATAGTTAGATAGATATATAGATAGATAATATCTAATAATATATAATAGCTATATAATATAATGCCACTTTCCCGAAGCAAAATAAGAAAGCACCATAGAAGAATGTAGGTAGAGTCAGTGAGCACATTCAGTGAAGGAAAACCACGAAAGGCTATGTGCTGTGTGAGTATCCATAATAGGAAGATCTAAATTGACAGAGAGCACATTAGTGGTGATCAATGACCAGAGGGACACAGGGATAGGGGTGAAGAAATCCGGTGGCTTTTTTAGGATCAAATGTCTTAAAACTAGATAATGATAATACCTGCACAGCAGTACCAGTGCCCTAAGAGTTGCCAAAATGTATTTCAGTATAGAAACTGGATTTCATTAAAACTGTCCTTTCCAAAAGAAGAGGCAAGTGGAGGGTGTGGCCTAATGGAACATCTCCATGTGGAACAGATGTGCACTACATTCAGAGACTGTAATAGCCCTACAGAGGGAATTCCATGCCACGTGATCAGACCTGCATTGTGGATTTGTTCTAGAGTAGGAAGGCATGGCTGGACGTGGCACTGATTGTGATGCATTAGAAGGTTCCCGTGTATCAATTTTCTCATGTCCACATGCTCTAAAAGGAAGAAAACAGGTGAACTTGCTTCTACCTTCCTCCACAAGGCCTACATAAAGCTTCACCCTGTAATAGTCTCAGCCAACCCACCCATGTTTACAAAGTGGTCAGTTCTGGTGGAGATTATGCTTTTAACCAAATTGAACAATAGCTTTGATGTTCTTAGAAACACACACCCTTGAGACAAAAGGCTGTTTATAAATTATTTCCCTGGTAAAGTGATCAGACATCATATGTGCACACAGCAGAGAGGGAAAAACCTGTGTAATGTGAGCACACAGAGCCATGAGAGGTCAGAGGAAATATTAAAGAAAAACAGAAGACCAACTAAATGTATTTGAAAATTGAAGATATAAGGTATTCAGTATTATAACCAAAAAGAAAACAGAAACAGAGCTCCAAACATAGAAAAATGGCTTAAAGATTATTAACAATAGAATACTGACCATAAGTGAGTTATAAGTTTTAAAAGGGATTCATTTATTAATATGTCATAGTCCAAAGTATTCATACTTAAATATATTTCTATCCATAGAAATCTTTAAATATATGCATATTTTCATATAATATTCATAAAAAGTTTTCTGATATATATGTATGAGTATACTTTAGAATAGAAAAAATGGATTTATATTTACACAACGTAGCATGAATAAAGTAATTTATGTTTGTTAATAAAATGTTAATAGAAGGGATAAAATTGTGAATAGTCATTCTTTTATTATCAAAAGTAGGATGACTGATGACCCAATATGCTGGAAACTAGGGCAATAACACTGGCCTTTTCCATGGCCACTTCAGTAAGCATGTGGACATTTCTTAGAACAGAGAACATCAATCTGTCCTATGGTGTAGAAATTTCACGTTTAGGGGGTTAAAGTAAAAAATGAAAGCATGTGAACCCATAAAGTTTGCACATCAGTGTTCATAGCAGCACTAACTTGCACTGGCCCAAAATAGGAACAACTAAAATGTTTATCGGCAAACGGTAGGTGAAATAAATACAGTACAGCCACATGATGGAACATTATACAGCCATAAAGTGTAAGTGCTACCGCATGGATGAAGCTCCCAAACATTGTTAAATAAAAGAAGCCGGACGCTAGAGACCATGTGTTGTAGGACTCAACTATATGGAATGGGTCTGTGACCGGAGACTTACTGTAAACATGCCCATGTATGATGCATCTGACTGCATGCTGTGCCAAGATGATGCTTTTGCAACCTGGAAAACTGTCAAAAAATCATTAAGCCATGCACCTTCAAGATGAATTTGATATATATAAATTGGTAAGGTTGGATATGTTTTTATTTATTTTTTTATAATTTATTCACTTCATATCCCAATTGTAGTCCCCTCCCTCATCTCCTCCTGATCGCACCTTTCCTCCCTCTTTCCCCGTATCTCCCTCCCCTAGTCCTCAGAAAAAGCTTTCCTTGATAATTGGAAATAGAGTTACCTCAAGACCCAGCTATACCATTCCTGGGAACATACCCAAAAGATGCTCTATCAGACAACAAGGACATTTGTTCGACCATGTTCACAGCAGCATTATTCGTAATAGCCAAAATCTGGAAACAACCTAGATGTCCCTCAACCAAAAAATGAAAAAATTGGTATATTTACACAATGAAACTCCACTCAACTATTAAAAACAAAGGAATCATGAAATTTGCCCCCAAATGGGTGAAACTAGAAAAGGTCATCCTGAATTTGAGACTTTGTCTCCAAAGAATTGACCTTGAGAAACAGTGGGGTCTTTAAAAGGAATCTGGAGTGATGGCTCTCTGCCCTCCTTGACTTATGTCACTCCTGTGTGGGTAAATAATCTATTATTTATCACAGGAGCAGTTTGTTGTAAAGCACTTTGGTTCTTCAGTTCATTTTCTTGATGTCTTTCTAGTTTTATTTATTTATTTTTGTAACCTCTCTTTTGTAACCAACCACTCTGTTGGTTAGTGTTCATTGCAAACCTATCACAGTCTAGAATCACCTGGGAGTCAACACAACCTGGGGTTGTCAAGATTAGGCTGGCCTGTGGGCATATCTGTGGGGAATTCTTTATTGTCTTGAGGTGGTAAGACTCACCCACTGAGGGTGGCACCATTCCCCAGCAGAGGAAGCTGGACAACAACCTAAGAGTGAGAAAGCGAGCTGAGCACTAGTAAATATGCATGTGCGGATTCCTGCTGCTCTGTACTCCTGACTGCGGGTGTACTGGCTGCTTCAGTTTGGGCTGTCTTGAATCCCCCCACAAAATAAAGGGTGGCAGCCTGAAATTGTGAGCCTAAACCTTTTCTCCCTTAAGTTGCTTTTGTAGGACTATTTTGCAACAGCAAAATAAAATAAAACTGAAACACCCGCATAGTGGTCCACCTTCCTGTCTCATGCAGCAGCATGGATCTTGTTCCCGAAGCTGAGCGGATGCTAGCAATATGTTCTAAGAATTGCAGAACTTCAAGCCAAGGAAACCTCTCTTCTCATAAACAGCAGGTCTGGGGTATTCTGTGTTCCTGGCTTGTCTGCATAGGAAAAGATAGTAAAACATCTTAGTTGAGAGTGTAGACTTCACTGCAGTCACAATCCATGTGGAACTGGCAAATTCGTTAATCTCTTTCAGTTCCAATGATTCCATGTACAAAAGACATGTGTAGACAGTCCTATCTCCTGTGTTAAAAGTATTAAAAGTCGTGGCAAACAGTCATAGCAATCAATGTTAGCCATCGCCGTTCCTTGACTGGAAATCTCTTCTGTTTTTCTAGAGTTTAAATCCATTTTCTTATTCATAACAAATAACACCTCAGCTAAACATCAAAAAAATATTACTTAAAAAATATGAAATAAATATGATTTTGTTTTAACCAAGAAAGGGATAAGAAAGACATGAGGAGAAAGGAGGAAAGAGGAAGGCTCTTAGAAACATTCTTCAAAAGCCAGAACAAGACTAAAGCCTTTTCTTAGTTATATGAAGCATCCTGGGGCAGCATCTGAACTTTCTTTTGTGGACATATCCCACTACTGTTTAATCCACACTTCACCTTCACAGGTAAATGACTCAGTTTCCCTGCTCACCACAGGGATAGTCAATGGAAGGATAGGAAAGGGTAAGAGTGAAAGTGAGCAGTGCTGGAGAATGAAAGGTAAGATGCTATCTCCACCTGCCTTCCCACCTCCTCCTCAGATTCTAAGTCTTCTTTGAAGCAAGCTAGATCCCAACCAAAGCCATCTCTAATACTTCCCTTCTTGGATCTCATGGCACCCTATCAGCCCTAGGCATTGTTTTGGGATTTTTCAAAACCTTCATTAAGGTTTAACCAATATTCTGCAAAATGTAAGTCCTGGACATGGTAGCAGAACACATATTTCCTCATGAACACAGACTGGGATAGAAGGATATATGTTGCCTTTTAATCAGCTAGGCACTACCGGCCTTACACTGGCATTGATTTGGTGATGGAGATGACAAAGGACTTTTGACTTGGAAGGAAGTGTCTGGGAGGGAAGACACCTTCTGGAGACTGAGATAATCATCTTCCTGGCAGGGTGCCACACTCCAAAGCCTAAATTCAAGAAGGCTGTTTCAGAAACATAGCGGAAGGACCAGCTGGGTTGGGTGAGGCACTTTTCGCTTTACTGACTACCTGGAAAACATGATGATCAACCCCAGCTTTCCTTGGGTTCTAAGCCACATTCCTCAATCTGCCTCCCATCTCTTTCCTTCTTTCTTTCTATTCTTTTCCTAGCTACACTCTTCTTTTTTTTTTTTTTTTTTTTTTGTTAATTCAGAGAGTCAAAGGGGAACGAAAAGCAATCTTTGCTTCTGCCACACAAGCGAAAACTCTAAAGGGACAACGGCTCCCACTGAGGCACATGCTTTAGGGCCTGAAAACAAAGTGAAGTGTTCTCATGAACACTCAGAGGTTAGGTCATGCAGATAGAGCAATGTGATTAAATCTTGATGGATTTTTGTTTTAAGTCTTGTTTGCCTGGTTATGAAGAGTGCCGTGGGCAATCCCCACTTAATCAGAATCTTGATGAGCATATTGTCCCTCCCAGGACTAAGACACCAAGGATGAGGATTTCCTCTGGCCCATTCCTCATGGTTGCTCCATCCCTGTCACTTCATGAAGGCCTGCTCTGGGAAATAGCTTTTTTTCATTATTCCGCCAATTTTATGATCATCGTGATTTCAATTTGAAAATTATAAAAATAAAGATGCTGGCCCCACCCAGCCCCAGAGGGCAACAGGCAGAGTTGATAATTGTTAAATTTATTCCACAACTTTATGAGAACCTATCACTCCTCTATTAATAAGTTAATCATCTTTTCTACTTTTAGGATGGGAAAGCAATGATCCCCAAATTGAAGCAATTTGCCCAAGGTTATTTGATGGGTTATAGGCTCCAAGAAGAGTCACTGTTTTCAGAACCGGAGATAGATGCAATGGGTAGTCTTAAGTGAGGGCATGTTTGTTGGCTGCTCCTGCTGACACTTGAGACTCCAGGTGATGATGACAGTGGCATGAAGAGGAGCATCTGTTATTACCATTGACCTCTATCGTTATGATCCAAAGAAGAAGGGAAGAGCTGATAGCTCAGGACTGAATAGTACAGAGCTCCCGGGATAAAAATCAAATGACAGAAGCCATGGTGGCACGAGTGCAGTCTCAGAGATGCTTCAGTTATAGAAAGGTAGAGACTGAAGGATCGTAGCAAAGGTATCTCTCTATTTAACGTAAACAAGTAGGTGGAAAAGGAATCAAAATACTGACTTGTAGATGAGCATAGAATTACATTCCTGCACTCCCAGCACACAGGAGGTTAGGGCTGGGAGATCATAAGTTCAAAGTCAGGCTGGGTTGCACAGTGAGACTGAATCTCAATAAAATAAGCATACAACCCCCTCTAAAAAAAAAAAAAAAAAATATGTCCCTAAACTGACTGAGGCTGTAAACTCTGTAATCTGTCCCCACCCGATCTTTACAAACACCATAGAAAGAAAACAAGTATTGGCCTCACTCTGCATGACAATTTAAGAAACAGAGGCTCTGAGAGATTAAGATACTTACGTCAGCATCATGTAACTAACAAGTGACAGACTAAGATTCAAAGCAAAATTTGTCTAACTACAGAACTCAAATGGGTCAACTACACAAGGCAATTCTCACCAGAGTAATTCATGCCAGCCCACCTCAGCTCCATTGCACGGTATAGGAAAAAATTAAGTGGGAATGCATGTGCAAAAAGAAAAGGAATGCTTCCCTCCACAAACCCTTTTAACCCTTTCAGTGTGATCCTGACACAAAGTCCTCCTGTCAGACAGGAGCCTGCAGACAAGAAGAGAGTGTAGACGAACGTGGAAGAGGTGGGCCTTGGGATGGACACAGCCATGAAAAGGCTGAACACGCCACAAATCAGGGGAAGCCTCCCTCTGCTTGAGTCCATTCCAAACAAATCCATTAACAGCACCATCTTAATGAATATTTTATACAGTTATGACATAGTGAGTCCCATTTAAGAAGGACTCTCAGCAAAGGCTGAGACAATAAGCCACTAAAATAGCCCACTAATCATCAAGGCCAACAGAAATGTGGTCAAAGAATATTACAATTCTACACACAGAAGAATAAGAAACAAAACAAAACCAAGCCACACTGTTTTTAAAGACTCTCTATACCATGTTCAAATATGTCCAGCCTATCACCAAAAGATACTTGTTTGAATAATTAATTTGTTTTTCCCTGGTGTTTTCGTGGCCTCAGAAATTGGTCAATGTACACATACGTGTTTTTCTGACAGACTCTACCATTGAGCTCTCAGTGAATGAACCCACACAGACACAGTCTCTACCACAGTGGTTCTCAACCTTTCTAATGCTGTTGACCCTTTAATACAGTTCCTCGTGTTGTGATGATCCCCAATCATAAAATTATTGTTGTTGCTTCTTTATAACTGTAATTCTGCTACTGTTATGAGTTGTAATATAAATATCTTATACACAGGGTATCTGATATGGGTCATTTTACCCCTGTGAAATGGTCATTATGACCCAAAGAGGTCATAACCCATCATTTGAGAACCGCTGCTCCCTGGCATGTCTTAACTAACTTCCGTGCCTATAAATAGACCATAAGTAAAGGCAAGGATAAAATCCCAAAGATAAACTCAATGGCATTCCTGGAACTATACCATTTCTTCAGTCCCTACCCCTTTCCCAGGAAATACTGAGTAGTTGAAAAATTTGGGAGGAGAAAGATGTTGTTTACAGCTTCAATACCAAGAGCAAAGCTATGGCCTACAGATACGAGCTCTCTTTAGTCTGCCCAATCTTGGCTTGCCTTTTTGTTTATAAACCTTGAATTCAAACAGTAAATGCCAAAATAAACAAACAGAGAAGGAGAAAAATATACTGCATCTAATTTTTTTCTAGCTAAAAAAAAAAAAAATCAAATTCATTGTTAACATTTGGAAACCTAGAGATTTCACCAACTTTTCATGGTTTCTGATGTCTCTTGGCTTGGGAGGAGATAAGACGTGATGAGTCCAGCATTTCTTTGCATGACAGCCAGCTGAAGTTGATTTATGGCTGACAGGTAAGCCAAGAACCATCTCTTGGCTTCCATAGTGTCTCCCTGACAGACAGACAGACAGGACCCACTGCAACTCATCATGGCCTTCATGAGACTGTTTTTCTTGCAGCTGACAGGAAGGTGAGATAGTTCCCACACTTACTTCTCTATCTAAAGGAGTAAAATGAATGACTGTCCAGGTGACTGATAGATTCAGACAGAAATGAAAAAAAAAAAAAAAAAAAAAAAAAACAGGCCTGATTTACTGTGGGAAGGAAACACTTTGTATTTCAGATGAAAATAAAAGGCAAGCTGGTTTAATGTGGCATTTTCACATGAACACAGCACCAGAGGTCAACAAGCTGATCTAAACTCATTGAAGGTGATTAGAAACTGGTCTTTAGACTCAGTTTTCATCCTCACAGTCCCAAGTAGCCCTTAGAATTTGGCATAGTGCCAGCCATAAAAAAGGTACCAAAGAGGGAAATTCATTACAGATAAAATTATAACTTTTTCCCCATTATTTAAACTGATTTTGGGGTACCACCTACCTCTTTTCTCCTTTATATTTAAAAATTCTATTGCTCTCATCTAATTTAATGCCAGTGCCAAAGAACTCTAGAATCCAAAATGTGTGAGTCCAAGCGGTTCCAGTAAGGACCCACTGGACTCCAACTGAGGATTTGTGAGCAGAAACTGGCTGCCAACAAGCACAAACCAAATTCGTGCTGTCCAGCTTCCCTAAATTGCCATCACTCCCAGGCTGACATCCCCACTAATAGCTAGAACTGAATGGTGCTGACCCTTTCAGGTGGGGTGCATCTACTCCAGTTCATCATGGTCCTTTCCACATTTCCCTCACTTGTTCACAAGCCAGCTGCTCATTTGCATGTGAACTCCTGGACTGGCTCGGACATAGAAGAAAGTGGCTCCTGAGAGTGCTGCCATAATGGAGGGAGAGAAAACAGAGGAGCTGACAAGGCTTTGTTTATTCAGAGAGAAGGCTGGAGAGCCAGCCAGGGAACTCAATGCCTCTGTGATGGAGACCTAAGTGAATCCTGCTGAGGTGACAGTGTGAGATGCCAGCGAGGCTAGCTATTTCCAACCTGCGGCTGAGGTCAACCCAGCTGCTCTGGCTGCCTGTAACTCTGTTTATTTCATTCTGGTTCATAGCAGAGATTTATTTTTATGAACAGTGAACATTTTTTTGGTAACATTCCCTCATTTAACCTTCATTATCAAAGTCTCTGCCGAAAGCCCATAGAAGCGCCATTATTGCCCATATAACATTTCCCAACATAAACCATTTGAGGCATTTTCCCCCATTTTTATTTATTTCTCTCCTGTTACATTTCATTTGAAATGTGCATGGGAGAGCATGTGTCTTGTTTTTATGTTGTCTTATACAGACCATAAGCCCTAATGGTGGGGACCGCCTATTTGGAAGGTTAATAAGCAGTGGGGACATTGATCATATGGAACAAACAACCAGGACATGTTGGCCTCTTAAGAAAGTGCTAGAAATGGGGTTCTGTGACTGAGGAAATTGAAAAAGAAAACAACTCAGCTCCACTGTTCCTTTTGAAAGTCAAAGACAGAAGCAGCATGAAGGGATCCAAGACAGGAAAGCAGGAAGGCGAAAGGCCTGACCCTGTCCTAAGACAGCTCACAGCACCCATTGGTAAACAGGTGCTATGTGGAGAGCCCCTGTAAAATGTGTCTCCCTAAACCTCAGCATCTGCACAAAAGGTCATTTCACAAGTCTACACTATAACCCAGTTCTCCAGGGACTCGAGCAAAAAATGATAAAATAGATTTCTCCTCTAATTGGAAAAGAGCAACAGGCACAACTGTGCAAAACCTAGGCCAGGGTACTCTGTGGTCTTGAAGGTGTTTCGCAAACGGTGTATGGGGGACTGAAGCCCCAAGGGCTGACATTGAGACAAGGTCCTCTGATGAAGTCATAGGAAGCCTCTTCAACCATGTGAGGGTTCCACCAGAGAAGCTGCTCTTGATGGAACAGGCTGGCTACTGTGTTACAGCGACACAAATGGACCAAGTGTCTTCATATAACCCTTCCTTTTTCCTCTTCCTCCCTTCCTCCTTCCTAACTGTTCTTCCTCACTATGCTGATTTCATCTTAACACAGGCTTTCCCCTCTGCATGGTCAAATAAATGTTCATCAGGATACTCTAAATTCACAAACCTGCAAACTCTGTAAACCAACCATAACATGGAAAGGAGTGGAAGAGGAGAGGGATGGGCCAAGTGCCTTTTCTCTATTAGCCCCATCAGAAGTCTTCGTAAAAAGCTTAGTTGCCCAGCGAGGATCCCTGAACAGATATCTATGGTCAAAGGTTAGGAAAACAATAGATGGAAAGCCAGGGTTTAATCTACCCTAGCCACAGGGGCTGAGACTGGGGAAGACGGCTGCAGGCTGTGTGAGCCTAAGTTTTAGAGGTCTCCACAGAGGGAGCAGGAGTTGGTGCTGCATACAAAGAACAGAGAGATGCAGGAGCCTGGGAGAACTAGGTGGAAAGTCCCGAAAATAATTCACACACACACACACACGCACATGCACACGCACACGCACTTTTGCACATGAACATGTACAAGTGAGAGAGACAGAGAGAGAGAGAGAGAGAGAGAGAGAGAGAGAGAGAGATGTTACAAAAATATCAACAACTACCAACCAGCTGAAGTTAGAATGAATGAAGCTTTAGGAGTCCTTTCTGTCAGAGCCAAATGAAACTCCAATTCTCCAAACTGCAAAAGGCAATGCATATGCCCAGAAATGGCATTCACAGCTCAGCTGGAAGGACAGTGGAGGACAGGGCCTCACTACGGGAGGTAGGGGGGCAATTCTCAAGAAAGCCATCAACGAAAACACAAGTGGAATCTAGTCTGTTAATAATTCCATTCCCAGCCTAGAATAAATGAGCCAGAATTATTTAACAGCTAGAGGGAGGGATATGAGCAGAGGATGCTGGTTCTGGAAGTGTCAATTATTGCAAAGAGTAGTGGGAAGGTAGGGCCATAGTTCTCATAGGGATATTTCTGGTGCTCCATATTTGTGGACAGTGTTGTCTTCCAAGGCATGGTCAAGTCCACAGGCAAAGAGACACAGAAGTCAGCTGTGCTGAAATGGTAGGATCTGAGGTTACGGCAGGCCACCAACAGAATATGTACATAAGGAGTAGAAGTCACTTTTCTCCCCCTCCCCCCAAAAATGACAGAAAATTCCTAAGGACCTATGCAACTGCAACAGGCTAAAATGTAATGATCTTACATGATATGCTTCTATGTGGGTTTGTCCGGAACTGATTTTCAAAGTAATTTAAATACCCACGGGGAATGGAGGGATACGGAGAAGTAAGAGGCAGCTGGAGGAGATGTACAGTTAACCATTCCGAGGTCAAAACTGTAGGATTCCACACAAAAATGTATTCACCAAAACAGCCTAGCTTTGTTCTGTCCTTACCATCTCATTCCCTGTACTTGTAAGATAGAATAGTGCACTCCCTATGGCTTAAGGCTGCATTTGTGGACAACCTGGTTATAAGCCCCTGACCAGGCGGTTTCCCTCTGCAAGGCAAGGACAAGAATCAAGCGATGGATGCATGAAAACAGGCTTTGGGAAAGGACACCAACTTGATCCTACACCAAACGACTGTGTCCTGCAGCAGTTCCACCTTCCCAAAGCACCTTCTCCAGCCACACAAGGTGACGTCATCTGCTCCTACTCCCTTCAGCATTTCTTATCTGTGGAAATGTCTTAGTGGCTGACAGGCAGACACAGAACCACCAACATTTCTGTAACTGGCCCATGGCCCAATGTGGCTACAGCCTCAAAGCTGGACTCCCCATTCCAGCTCAATTCTTCTATTTCCCCAAGAATCTGCTTGTGAAATGAAAAGCCCCTGTGACTCCACGCTGGGCTCTACCAGAGCATGTGAGTTCCCAGGGACAGGTTCATCTTCTTCTCATTTCTTAAAATGTGTTCTGGGAAATTAGATCTCTTCTCTATTTTTTTCCCTCCTTTTCTTTTTCCATTCCATGGAGCACCACTATTGTAGCTTCTAAATGAAGCTCACGAATTGCATTTGATTGCAAAGGATGGAGCATTTAAAGCAGTAAAGTCTGGGAATGGGGGGAAAAATGACAATCCCATAATCTAATAATGAACTAAAACAATGGAGGGGAAATTCCTCTCAAAAGGATGCTAGAGGCGGACATCTCTGAATGCCAGTGTGTGTTTTTCATGGGCAAAATCTAGCATGTCTCCCCTGGCTGTGTACTAGACCAAGTCAATTATAAGGAAAGGCTACCCTTCGCACAGTTCTCCACAGCTTACCAACAACATTGAGTTTAAAAAAAAAAAAGCCTTAGTCTAGTGGCTCTGAGGGGTGGCTTTGGTGTTGCTATCTGTCTCACGGGGAACAAAAGACATCTGTACATGGACAACGTTGAGCCTAAAACAAATAGCACACCACATTGGGCTTCTCCCAAGTCTTATCCCTTACCTCTATTCACTGTCCTGTAGGAAGAGACAGTGAACTGCATTGCCCAATGGTCGAGAAAGGCCAGAACAGAAATATCTCTTGAATCAGAGTTACAAGTTAACAGTCACAAGTGAAATCAAATTTTGGTGAGAGGGTATATATGAAGCATGATGCTGAGTATTTTGAATTCATTTACATTTCAGAATATTCTTAAATGCTCATGTTTCACAGATTAAGAAACTGATTATGGCTATTATGGCTTCTTATACTGCACAGAAGAAATACCAATAGCAACTTTACCTCTTCTCCATTGCTGCGTTGGTGAATAATGCAACAACAATGACTTGATTTACCTGCTTTCTGAATCAGTCGACCGTCCATCAGACAGCATGTCTCAGATAATCAACTTAAAAAAAGAAAAGCATACCTGTCATCTCATGGTTTAGGAGGGGTCATCCTGTGACTGGTTGGCCCTTCTTTGGGGGAGGGGCATATCACAAAAGGAATAAATTGTCTCAGGTTGGAGCTATGAGAGAAAAAGAGGGTGCGAACAGGTACCACAGTTACCCGTGAAGATACATTCCCACTGACAGGTCATGTGGTCCTGTCTGTTAAGTTTTTATCACCTCACTCCCTGTATCACAAAACCAATAACTAACTAACACATGGGCAATGTGGGAAGCTCTCCAGATCTCAACTATAGTGGCCACTAAGCATTATTGAACCCTCAAAATATAGAATAAGCACTATTAATAGAAACAAGAGTGAAATAGGAAATTACACTCAAGTAAATAGAGTTTTAGGGCATAAAATGGGAACGTAGGGATATGTAGAGTTCCAAATACTACACTGGTGCTCCTTACAAATGGAAGATCAAAAATAAAATTAGTGCTGTTGTCAACTAAATTGATACATAATCTTGATGCATATAAAGTTAAGCATACATAATCTTGATGTATATGAAGTTAAGATGTACAAGTAATAGACACAAAGGGTCTCAGAATAGGGGCACACAGATGTCAAACATTTATCTTAAAAGACGCTCATGGAATGAGAAGCTCTTTTAAAGTAGTGATGTTGAAAATTAAACATTAATTTTTTGACGTGGCATGAGTACTCATTTTAGGAAGCTATATGATACATCACAAATAAATTGTGCAAAACACATATAACCACTTACAGATACTACTGACATAGTAGTATTGCCCTAAGCATTGTTATTACAGGGACCCTATCACTATGGAATTTCTTCATATAAAATGTTTTTCTTAAGATGTAAAAAGTTTTTATTAACAAATGAGTGTAAACGTAGTAACAGCAAAACAAATAGAACAGAATGACTTAATATAAATAAGACTACACATTGACCTCGCAGTTAAAGGTTGAAAGACCCTTTTCTGAAGTATCAATTTCACTGGCCCCAAGTTCAAACAAAACATGACATGAAGTAAGTAAGACTGTAGGCTCCGATGTATTTGACAAAGTACAGTGGTCTTTCATGCTGCTTATTCTTTTGTGTCCAGGCTATAGTGTTTCTCACATTGACCTCTTCATAACTTTCCTTCAGCAACAATGTTGGATATGTCTGCACAGAATTCCTAACCCACAGAGCTTATCATAAACATCTTGGAAACTACACATGCAACATTATAGCAGAAAAGATCCATGCATGTGAAACCCTTCAAGTCCTCACATTTACATTCTGTTTATCCAGCCTCACCAGTGTTCTTTGAAAAGAGAAGCAGAGAGTCCTTTCAGTGAATTTGTTTCAAGTGATTTGAGGTTTTTGGTTTTTTATTTGTTTGTTTGTTTGTTTGTCTGTATTATTTGCTTGCTTGCCTGGTTTTAAATAGTGTCCTATTATGTAGCTCTAACTGGCCTGTTAGTCACTGTATAACCCAGACTGGTTCTGAATTCCTGCTTGGGATTAAGTTGTATTGCCCCATGCCCTGCTATGTCTCAATTTAGATAACCATATATTACTATTTGATTACTGAAATATATTTATATTATCTTCTTCATGCAATTAGTCAATGGTACATAATTAATTGATTATTTTAAGATTCTGTTTTTATTTTCTTAATGATGTGTCTATGTAGTTAAGTGCAGGTGAGCATGGAGGCTAGAAGAGGAGTCAGACCCTCTGGGGATGGACGGAGTTAAAGGCAATTGTAAGCTCCCTGACATGGGTACTAGGAATCAAACTTGAGTCTCTCCAAGAGCAATATAAATTCTTAACTCCTGAGTGCTCTCTCTCTCTCTCCCTCTCTCTCTCTCTCTCTCTCTCTCTCTCTAACTCTGTCTCTCTCACCATGACCAATGGTATCTTTTAAATATTATCATGAAATTATAATGAAATGAATAATGCTTGTTAATGATGATCGCATGCCTTATCACACTGAATTCTACAGTAATCCTGTCACAGATACTGTAATCATCTCACTCACAGAAGATACTAGTATTTCTAGAGATTGAAGATTTTGTCCAAAAAGCACTACTACCAATGAGCAGGAAAAAAAAAAAAAAAAGAACTTTCATTTTTCTCTGGATAGTTTCTTTTTTTTTTTTACCCCAGACTTATTTTACTTTATTAAACGTCATCAAAAAAAGGACAACCTCGAACCTAAGAATGCAACAGAAAATTATACCAGATATTCAAAGAACAACATACCAGTGCATCTTAAACTCTTTAACATCAGCAACAAATGAACATCTCCAAACTCAACATCTTCAAACCATAGGCTGCCACCAGCCTCTGGTCCCTTCCGTCCAATATCCTAGGGACACAGGTACCAACTTCATGAGAAATATTGTTATACTGCTTAGCACATGTTGTTACTGTCCTCTTAGAAAGAAGATGGGAAGCATTGTCCTGGAGATACTCTTGAGTGTTGCTTTGGACCAATCAAAATGTTCTGGGTATATATGAATGCAAAGTAGGGGATTTGGGAGATTCTTTTGACATTGCATTTACTCAGCGCAAAGGAGGGAAGGACAAGGACATCCGCTCACTACTGGGTTTTCTCTAAACTGGGACCAGATTTTATTTATTTTAAAAATTTTCAAATAAACGACCTAGTAATGACCAGTAAGTGATCTGTAATATTTTCTCAATTTAACATGTACTTTTACACATTCTCCCTTTATTTCTTAACTGTGTATGTGAGTTTTTTATTATAGCGCAGTCAAGTCTTTTTTTTTCTTTTTTTTAATTTTTATTAATTACACTTTATTCATTTTGTATCCCCCCCTAAACCCCTCCCTCCTCCCCTCCCGATCCCACCCTCCTCCCCTTTCTGCATGCATGCCACTCCCCAAGTCCACTGATAGGGGAGGTTCTCCTCTTCTTTCTGATCTTAGTCTATCAGTTCTCATCAAAAGTGGCTGCATTGTCCTCTACTGTGGCCTGGTAAGGCTGCTCCCCCCTCAGGGGGAGGTGATCAACGAGCAGACCAATCAGATTATGTCAGAGGCAGTCCCTCTTCCCATTACTGTGTAACCCACTTGGACACTGAACTGCCATGGGCTACATCTGTGCAGGGGTTCTAGGTTATCTCCACGAATAGTCCTTGGTTGGAGTATGAGTCTCTGGGAAGTTCCCTGTGTTCAAATTATCTTGTTCTGTTGCTCTCCTTGTGGAGTTCCCGTCCCCTCCAGCTCTTATTATTTCCCACTTCTTACATAAATTTCCATTCACTCTGCCCATCAGTTGGCCATCAGGCTCAGCATCTGCTTTGACAGTGTATACTGATAGTCTCTTTTTTAAATCTAGTTTCTTAATTATCATGTTATGCTGCTTATGAATTTTTGCTATGTATAGAAAATGATTCTATCTGCCCTCATACTATGGATCAGTACACATTTTTATAAACATCAATTTCTTTTCTTAGACCAGAATGTTTGTCTGGGTGAGACTAGTATTCTATTCTGTTTAAAAAGGGCAAAAGGCACCTTCCCTGTGTGTTCCCCATCTCCAAGTTCTCCAAGTGTACCAGTCTTAGATGGTTCTTGGTTGGATATAAGCCAAAATGTTCCTTTTGATCTTTCCTGTCGAATGTTAATTAGCCCAAAGCAAGAAAAGTCCCTGTAAAAATCAAGAACAGCCGTAGTCCAGTGGTGACAGCAGATGACTGGCAAAGACAGCATGGAAGGGCATGCCATTTGTCATGCCTTCTGTAATGAGGCTTTCTGTTTGGCCTGTCAGCGCGGGCCATCACAGGGAGGGCTTCTTTAGTTTCATCTGAAATGGGCTAAGGAGTGGTCAGTCTTTGCTCAGGAAGCTGCTAGATCTACTAGTGGATGTGGAGAAGCAGAAGAAGTATAAATCAGGATCTTGAACTTCAGGTGAATGGTTAGACTGGTTCAGTGTAGCTGGAACTTCACTTCCTACTCTATTGCCATGGCCGTGATCACTCACGTGGTATTTTGTAAGTGATCTGTTCTATTATTATGCAGCAGTACCCATGTCCCTGGCAATATAAAACAGTGTTTGTGATTGGTCTTTTAAAACTCATAGGTTAAAGCAGTCAAAATCAGTGTTTGATTGTCACTGGCAAACTATTAGGTGGATATGGAATAGCTAGGTGATTTGAAAGACAAAGACCACGCATATACACGAAGCCACACTATTTCTATAGTGAGCACATCTGAAGAACTGGACACTCTTATCCTCATAGCTACTGTTCCCTGTCCTATGTGTTGTGATTTTAGATTCTTTGGAAATGTGGCATCTGCTCTAATAACATTAACAACAAATGGCTTTCTCAATTCATAATTCTCTCACACCAATTGGAAAAAAAATAAAAAATTAGAAGGTCTGGCTTTAGATCTAACGGGCAAAAAATGAATGAGGGGGAATGAATGCATATCTTCCCAGGGAACAGGAGCAGAGCGCATATACCTACATTCCTGGAGCACAGTTCTTTATGATTGAGGATTAATCAAAAGAACAACAATCACCTCTCCCACGTCCTCCTATTGCTAAGACAGTGCTTCTGAAAACACACAACACAAGGGCATACTGTAGGGAAAAACAAGGTTGTTTTTAGAACAGCTTTAAAGGCACACAGAAGAAGAAAGAACCAACATTCAAAAATTCTTTCCATGTAACCCAGTCATATCCACAGGACTTGGAAGCCTGTGCTTCTCTGACTACAGAAGCAATTGCAGCAACAGGAACAGCAAAACTCAGCTCAACCTAACTTTACTCAAGCTATTGTGAGGCATTACTCACTGCAAGTGTAAATAAACTCTACTTGCTTCAATTTCTACTACTACACAAGATATATAAAAAGAAAGAAAATCATGAACAAACATAGCAACTATCATCAGATTTAGAAACTACACTGGAATCAAAACTACCTGACCAAAAATTGAAGTTACACTGATAAAATAGTGGTGACTTAGGTTTTAAAGGAAAAGTTAAATAATATAGATGATCAGAAGAGTAGCATCAGTAGACATGAAAACTCCATGCAGGAACCAAGCAATGATGGTATACATGAAAATCCAGTAGCATCAGTGGGGAGCATTGTCAACAGGCTCAAAACAAACTCAACATAGCTGATGAAAGAATCAATGACCGTGAATAGAGGCCTGTAGAGATGAGAAGATAGGGGAACAAGAATGACTGAGCATCAATTCTCTTAGAGCAGTGAGACATCATATATAATTTTAAGGGGCACATATTTGAAAATAAGAGGTAAAAAATTTTAAAGTGGATGAAAAAAATAAGCAATAACTGAAAACAAGAAATAAGAAAACAAGAAAGCTTTTGGATATATGCCTAGGAGTGGTATAGCTAGATCTTGAGGAAGCACTATTCCTAATTGTCTGAGAAAGCAACAGACTGATTTCCAAAGTGGTTGTATAAGTTTACATTCCCACCAGCAATTTAGGATGGTTCCCTTTCTCCACATCCTCTTCAGCATGTGTTCTCACTTGAGTTTTGCTCAACCGAGTTTGTAGCGGCTTTATTTGTATAGCCAGCATCTGTTAACAACCCAGGTGTTCCTCAACGGAGGAATGGATACAGAAAGTGTGGTACATTTACACAATGGAATACTACTCAGCAATTAAAAACAAGGAAATCATAAAATTTGCAGGCAAATGGTGGGGACTAGAAAAGATCATCCTGAGTGAGGTATCCCAGAAGCAGACAGACACACATGGTATATACTCACTTATAAGTGGATATTAGACATGTAATATTAGATAAACATAGTAATATTTGTACACCTAAAGAAGCTAAGCAAGAAGGAGGACCCTGAGTAAGATGATCAGTACTCACTCATAAAGGCAAACTGGACAGACATTGGAAGAGAGGGAAAACAAGGAACAGGACAAGAGCCTACCACAGTGGACCATTGAAAGACTCTACCCAACAAGGTATCAAAGCAGATGCTGAGACTCATAGCCAAACTTCGGGCAGAGTGCAGGGAATCTTATGAAAGAAGGGAGAGATAGTAAGACCTGGAGGGGACAGGAGATCTGCAAGGAGAGCAACAGAACAAAAAAAAATCTGGGCCCAGGGGTCTTTTCTGAGACTGGTACTCCAACCAAGGACCATGCATGGAGATAACCTAGAACCTCTACTCAGATGTAGCCCATGGCAACTCAGTCTCCAAGTGGAAATCCCTAGTAATGGGAACAAGGAGTGTCTCTGACATGAACTCAGTGGCTGCCTCTTTGATCACCTACCCCTGATGGGGGAGGAGCCTTACTATGCCACAGCGGAAGATAATGCAGCCAGTCCTGATGAGACCTGATAGGCTGGGGACAAATGGAAGGAGAGGAGGTCCTCCCCTATCAGTGGACTGGGGGAGGGGTATGGGAGGAGATGAGGAAGGTATAGTGGGATTGGGAGAGGATGAGTGAGGGAGCTACAGTGGGGATACAAAGTGAATAAACTGTAATTTATTAAAAAAATTAACTAATTTAAATAAAGAAAACAAGGAAACACTTAATATTTAAACTGTAGTAAACAAAAGACAAAGATGTAACTCAGTTTGGAAAGTGCTTTTCTAGCCTAACATACAGAAGGCTCTGCATTTGGTCCTGAGCAATAGATAAATAAAGTATGGGGGTACATACCTTGCAGGAAGAAGGGAAATTACAAGATTGAGACCATCCTCAGCTACATGAAAGTTTAAAGTCGTTATAGAATATATGAGAGCAAATCCATAAAAAGAGTGAGAGGAGGGTAGCAAGATGGCCCTGTAGGTAAGCCTGAAGACCTGAGTTTAACCCCAGGATCTTACTTACAGGCTCATGGAGAGAACTGACTCTTCAAAGTTGTCTTTTGACTTTCCAGGGTTTATGCATGCCCTATAGACCCATCACACACACACACACACACACACACACACACACACACACACACACTCTCAAATAGGTTAACTAACTAATTCGATCTTTTAAAAACATAAAGAGACAATGTCGAAAAGAAGGAAAAACTGACATTACATCTAAAGGGACAGAGTTGCAGCCTAGAATTTACCTTAAATTGGATTGACAAGAAGACTGTAGAACGGTATCTTTATAGCATTGCAAAACAGTGGTGGGAAAAGAAATAACTGATATCCCCACAATTTTATGTCTATAAAAATATCTTTGAAAAATGAAGGAAAAGGAAAAAAAAAGATATTTCTCTGACAAACCAAAACAGACTTTTGTGTGTGTGTGTGTGCATATCTTTTCATCACTACAAATGTCAAAAGATTTTGTTTAGGCAGAGAACGTGGTGTGTCAACACAAAACTTGGATATTTATGAAGAAATCATGAGTGCTGAGAAAAAATAAATGAGGTTAAATTTTTCCCTATGTTAGCTGTTCTATAAGACAACTGCTGAAAGCAAAAAAATAGTAGTGTTGGACATTCACAGCAAATCTAAAAGTATCATGACCATAGTACAAAAACCAAAGGAAGAAATATTGAGACCTTATTATCATGAAGCCCTTATTTTTTATGTGACCTGATAAAAATAGAACTTTAAACCAAGATTCTCAAGTAGATATGCACACATTAAGGCCTGGTACATTCCCTGAGATTATGTTGAAAAATAATATGAAAGATGAATCAACAGAGAAGAAAGAGTAAAATAATATAAAATGTTTAATTAGCACATTTAAAAGGTGAGTTAAGAATAAAAGAACAATTTTGTTTTTCTTTATAGTTAAATTGAATAATACTCCATTTTATAAAATTTTATTTATCTATTAATCATCTAATGGACCTCTAGGCTATTATACAAGATGATGTTATTCATTTGTTAAAAAATAAACCTTAAATTTTGCAGGTAAATGTTTAGAGTTGAAAAGGACCATTCTGACTGAGGTAACCCAGACCAAAAATGACAAATATCACATAGCATACATGGATGCTGATTTTGAGTCTTCAGATATTTGTGTTTAGTTTGGAATACCCATAAATGTCAGGCAATTAGTAAGAGATTATGTGGGAAGTGATTTCAAGGAAGGAGAATAAAATGCAGTGAGATAAAAGGTTAAAGAGGAATAGTCAAACAGAAAGGGTTAAATGGAGTGAGAATGGGAGATTAGGGCAGAGGAGTGAATATATGAAGGGATAACTAACACTAGCGACCTTTTTAAAAGGTCAAATGAAAATTGACTATGGTAGATGTTTCCTAAAATACCTACATACACACATCTAAAGAGTTTAAGTGAAATTTTCCTATAATGGGATTTTGGACTACATAAGAATGGAGAAAGGAAGCTAGGTATTAGCATAATTTAATTCATTGTTCTCTGCTCTTGACAGGCTTTGTGGTCTCTTATCTGCTCAGCATAAGCCCAGTGTGGTACACAGTCTCCTTCTGCTGCCCGTGTGGGTCAAGATGTAGAATTCTCAGCTCCTTTTCCAGCACCATGTCTGACTGGATGCTGCCATGCTCCCAACACGATGATAATGGACTAAACCTCTGTCCAGTTAAATGTCTTCCTTTAAAAAAAGAGTTTCCTTGGTCATGGTGTTTCTTCACAACAATAAAACCCTAACTAAGACAATGACCAAAAGCAAATTTAGGAGGAATTAGTTATATCATCTTATAGCTTGTATTCTGTCATCCAGAGAAGTCAGGGGAAGAACTCAGGGCTGGAACTTGGAAGCTGAAAGAGAAGCAGAGGCCATGAGGAGTACTGCTTATGGCCTTGATCCTCATGGCTTGCTTAGCTTGCTTTTTTATAGCACCCAGGACCACCAGCCCATAAATGGCCCACTGTGAGTTGGGTTCTCCAGTAGCAATCATCAATCAAGAAAATATACCTCTGCCTTTCCCACAGACCAATCTGGTGAAGGGATATTTTTTCCCATTAATACTAGTTTGTGTCAACTTGACACAACTCTAGTCAATACAGACTGTAACCTGAAACTGTGAGCCAAATAAACCTTTATTCCTTAAATTGCTTTTTATCACAATAGGAAAGGAAACTAAGACAAATCCTACACTGACTTTTTAAAACTCAATGAATTCTTTCTATAAGAAACCAATTTTAATGTAAATATAATAGACAGGTTAAAATAAAGGATAAAGAAAGATACACAAAACAGACACCAAAAATTTTTCAATAGTTTATGAATATCACATAAAGTAACCCTCAAAATGGGAAACATTATCAAAAGGACAGAACCAGGGCAATACATACATAGATCAGGCTCGGTTGTCTAACAAGACAGAACAACCCTAACTTGAAGCTAAAGAGAAGGGCTTTAAGTTACACCAGCACTACATAAGTCCGAGCACTCATAAAAACAGAAGGGGGAAGTGTAGGTGCTGAATGACATTTGGAGACTTTAACAGGGCTCTTTAATTCATAGAATAGACCAAAAAGCAGGAGACATGTGTAAGACCCGCAGAACACTGTTGATGAGCTAGGCATATCTGACATGTAGAACACGCTATCCAAAAGGAAAGTGCACTGAGCTGTCATGCACTTTGACACAGACTCTCTTAGAAACTGTAAAGAAACCCTCCGTGAGGAAAACTTCAGCCACCTGGTATTTATTTCTAGAATACGGTAAAACCAAACCAGAAATCACTAAGGAAGGATAGGGGAAATGGTTCCATGAGTAAAGCACTTGCCTCACCAGCATGAAGACCGAGTTTGTGTGCATAGGAGCCACCTGAAAAACAATGGGCATGGTGTTTAGAGACATATCCTGGTGATGGCTGCATGGCAAAGTATCCAAGACTCTATTGGGATAATGTACCTGAGAACTGGAACCTGTGGTTGTTTTCTGACTTCTACATAGTATGTGTACATGTGTAGGGACACACACACACACACATGCAAGAACAGTTAAGGAAAAGGCGGTCATGAATTTGAGCAAGAAAGAAATATATAGGAGAGTTTGGAGGAATGGAAAAGAAACATGCTGCCATTGTATTAAAATCTAAAGAGTTTGAAAAAATATTTGAAAAGAAATGAAAGTTCCTATAATCAGAGCTTTGTAGAACTCACAGAGAACAGAATAAAGAACGCAGAAATAAATCAACACATGGAGGGTGTCTTAGTTAGGGTGGCTATTGTTGTCATGAAACACTGTGACCAAAGCAACTGAGGAAGAAAAAGGTTTATTTGGCTTACACTTCCTTATCCCTGGTTGTCATCAAAAGACTTCAGGCCGGGAACTCAAAAATGGCAGGAACCTGGGGGCAGGAGCTGATGCAGAGATGCAGAGGCCATGGAAGGTGCTGCTTACTGGCTTGTTTCTCATGGCTTGCACAGCCTTCTTTCCTATAGAACCCGGAACCACCAGCCCAGGGATGGCTCCACCCACAATCAACTGAGCTCTCCTCTATCTTTCATTAATTAAGAAAATGCCATACATCTTGATTGTATGGAGGCATTTCATCAATTAAGGTTCTTCCCTCCTTTCAGAAAACTTCAGACTGTGATAAGTTGGCATAAAATCATCCAGGACCGAGGATCAACTGATTTCTTACAAAGGTAGGTTAAGAAAGGTCTTACTATGGCACATGGCATAACTATACTGTCCATATGCAACAAAATGAATTTTGACCTATACCTCATACTTCACTCAAAATATATTAAGTGCCTAATTTAAAAAGTGAAAATTCAGTGTTATAGTTCAAACAAGATACTATGACATTGGGTTGGGCAAACAGGCTATAGACATGGCAAAATGTAATTCATATAAGTAAATGTGTACTGGTGTTTATCAATATCACCAACATTTTTGCCATAAAGCAAATTACTAAAAGGATGAAAAACAGTTTTCCTGAGAAGATACATAAATGGTAAATATGCATTAAGATACAATATCTAAAATAGTCAGCAAGAAAATACAAATTGACTAAAATACTAAATACTAAAATAACAATACCACTATCAATTAGTGTGTTTTACTAATCCATGTTGTAGATTTTTCCCCCAAATGGAGAATCACTTGTTTCAGGATTCTTTGACTTCTAATGGATCCTAGGGCATACAAGAAATTCAAACATTATTCGCTAAACCAATGAGTAACTGGAAAGATGAACACATGCCTGCTTTTAATATCTTGATGGATGTCCTATTCAGAATGCTCAACATAGGAAATGTATTCAAAAGCCTACATCAATAAACAATTAGCCTACAAGAAGAAAATTGTTTGGTAGAGCGAGTCATTGCTGACAAGGAGGTCTTGAAGTTTCAAATCCTGAGATTATAGCATTAAAACCACTATTATTGTTCTATACAAAAGGATCTCTATATCTTCTATAGCTACAAAGTTCACCAACTGTAGATGAAAAGCACTTGGGAAAAAGGTGTATTTGTACTCAGTTTTTACAGACATTTTCTTTGTCGTTATTCCTTAAATAATGTAATAGTACAACTGTTTACACAGCACTTCCATTTTGTTTGGCACTGTAATTCATGTTTTAAAGCATATAAGAACAGGCGTAAAAGTTCTGTGCAACACTGAGGCTGTTTTCTTTAAGTAACTTTGGTGTCGTGTTCTAGAATCAATGACACGTGGATTGTGAGAAACAGCTCTCGTGTCAGAGCTATTTGTATTGATGTGTCTTGTTTGCTCAATGATTTGATGAAAGGTTTATATATATGAATGGTTTGAACCTTCCCCTAAACCACATGAAATTGGTACTAGGTCTAGTCCTTCCTAAGATGATCAAAGATTAAAGGGAATAGGTGAGTTTTCCAAAGACACTAAATGATTAAGAAGATAGGTCTCAATTTCTACCCAAGGCTTCTGGACTGTAGAATCAATTTCCTGCCTCACCTGCAAGATAACCAACCACCAAAGCCTTTAAGACACCAACATTACAGCAAAACTGTTTAAATCCACTTTGCAAGTGAACTCTAAAATTGAGGGGTTTGCTGTCTTCATCTTCTCACTTGCAGGGACGGCTGCCTGGTCAGGTGGTTCTAATCTCAGCTCATCTCCCTCAGCCAGGACAGATGTACCTCCCAGAGACCCCTATCAGAACTGCTGAGCTTATATTTAATGCAATTACACTATTCCTACTCTTCGGCAGCCCCTTTTTCTTCATTTGCTTCCTATAAAGGGACATTATTTGCTTGGGAGCTTTCCACAGTAATATGAATTCATCCTTTGAAAACTAGTCCGTGCATCTGGAAAATTGAATGATGCTTTGGTGTTTCTGTCGAGAAAGAGTGGGTCTGTGGAAACAGCATTGTTATTTTATTATCTTTAATGCTTTTAAACCATATTGAGCAGATTTAATTAACAAAGAAGCCTTTTTCTTACCACCCTTCACTCCCTGCCTTTTTAAATGGACAAGTCATTTTCTTCCCAAACTTTTGCCTTTGGGGGTCCACACTGACAAGCATTAATCTGACCACTTACATGAATCATCCACATGGTCTATCTGTACCTTCCTGCCCTGCCCCAGAAAAGATGTGTTACCATTAACATAATGGAAGGATTTTCATGGTGGGGTTTCTCATGAAATCTCTTACTCACACACACACAGACACACAGACACACACACACACACACACACATGCGTGAGAGCGCACTGCATCTACAACCCAACGCTGTTACAGCTCACGAAACAACTCCAAAAAAAAGACAAAAAGGGTGTGAGAGCTAGAGGACCGGAAAGTCAGCTGTGAGATTGTGTCTTTTAGATATAACAGGCAAGCTACACTCATGAAATCTCAACAGCACAGCTATTTAAATAAGACCTGTACAAGACGACACCAAATCACATGGCAGCACAGACAGGGCAAATCTCATGGGTCCCCACCACTAGATGGAAAGCTATAGGAAAGTCGTGACTGCTTAAAAAGGGAGAATAACTACTCCCCAGATACAAGCCCTCTAGCTGGTTATCCAATACCAAATGGTTAGCCCCGAAATCATATTCATACAAGCACATTAAATGGACTCAGTAGGTTGCATTTATACATTTATTCATATACATATATATATATTTATATATATATATAATATATATATATATAATAATTAAGTGGAAAAGGACCCTGAATTTGAGAGGGAGCAGAGGGGACACAGGAGTGGTTAGAGAGATTGATAATATGATTGTATTTTAGTTAAAAAAATAAATAAATAAATAAATATACTCCTGTAATTAAAAAAAAAAAAAGCATATAGTTGCATCCCAAATCAGACATGGTCCACACGCAATGAGTCATATTATCTATAAACTGAAAGACAGAGCAAATGTTTCCTGTGAATTTATTCATCTCTGTTGACTGTTGCGTGAGAATGTATATGTGTATGTATTTGTATATGTGTGTGTATGTACAGAACTCTGTATGTACATGCATATGGAGATCAGCACTCAATATCAGAAGTTTTCTTCAACAAAAATAAGAAAAAATGCAAACAAGATAAAAAGTAGGACAAATAAATGTCGAAAGAATGCACTATCCAGGAAATAATCGTTCCTATTGAAAAGGAAAAGACCTCCCAAGAAAATGAAAGTTAAGAAAATTTGTCACCATTGGCCTATTTTGCAAAAGAAAAAAGGTTAAAAGAAATTATTCTACCACAAGATAATAGTATGACACCAAATCACAAGAAAGAAAGAACATTTGAGAATGAATAAACAAGGAAAAGAAAATCTTATTTCCCTTTCCATGAATCTATCTAATACATAATAGTATGTTCAAAATAATGACACCAACAATATGTTAGATTATGGCTGTGGATCAGTGAAGGACAGTAGCTGTAAAGCAGCAGTATAATGTAAATTTTTGTGTGTTCTGTGTGTATAATATATATCCATACTTTAATATCCACATAACAAGTAAACTTAAATATTGTATGTATATACTGAAAACTCTAGAAAAATAATTTAAAACATTTTAGTTCTTGTTTGTTTTAGCTTTTTGAAACAGGATCTCACTCTGTAACTCAGGCAGGCCCTTCTGAAACATAGCATGTAGTTCTGACTTGCTACAAACATGACAATCCTCTTACCTCAGCTTCACAAGTATTTGGATTATAGAAATATGACACTATATCCAGGTAAGAATGTATAAATAAATGTAATGGCTATATGAAGGGGAAGGTATAAAATTACAAAATGTTTAAGTCCCAGAAAAAGTAGAAAAGACATAGAAGATAAGCATGAAACAAGTAATGAGGACAATGAGTGCAAAAAATTACAAGCATATCAATATCAGTAAACTACATCTCTAGTCTCTTTAAATGTGAATGTTCTAAATACACCAATTAAAAGACAAAGACTATCACCATGGACTATAAAACAAGACCAAATGATATATCACCTACAAAAACTCATTCTAAAGAAGACACGGAAAGACCAAAAACAAACAAACAAAAAAACAAAAAGAGGGAAAATATACCATATAAATACTAGTCAAAAGAAAGCAAGGGTCACCATGTAAACATTCCCCAACTTATAATTGTGAGACTTACGGTGTTTTTACTATAAGATGGCATGAAAGCATATTCAAATATCCATTCTGATTTTCACTGTTAGACACTAGTCAATTACATGAGACATGCATCCTTTATTATAAAATGGACTTTATATTAAACTATATATTCACAACTACAGGGTGGTATTAATGGTCTGAGCACATTTACGACAGGCTAGGCTAAGCTCTGATTCTTGACACATCAACTCTGCTACATATATTTTCTCCTAAAATGTTTTCAAGACACATTCCATAGCATGTTAAGGAAGATTGGTATTGATTTCAAAAACAGAAGACTCAGAAAAAGAACAATCATGAGAGAAAGAAGGTACTGGAGAAGGGTAAAAGGGAGAATTCAGTGAGACATAGCAAATTTAATGTGTATGTGCCTAATGACATCAGATCAAAATGTATGAAGCAGAGAACAGTATAAAGGCAAGGAAATAGATGAATCCCCTATTGTAGTTAGAGACTTCAACACCACCCCCCAGTAATTGACAGATCCAGCAGCCAGAAAATCTGCCAGGGTAGTGCTGAAACAAACAACACCATCAATCAACAGGACCTAATTGACATTTATAGAACACTTCATCCAGCAAGAGCAGAATGAACACTGTTCTCAAGCTCACATAGAACATTCACCAAGATAGACCACATTATGGGCCATAAAACACATCCTGGCAAATTTAAAAGAATAGAAATCACACAGAGAAAGAACGCTTTTCAATCACAATGGAATTAAGATAGAAGTCAATAACAGGAAGATAGACAGAAGATAGCACGATATTTACAGACATTAAACAACACTTCTAAGTAACGCATGGGTCAAGAAAGAAGCATTGAGAGAGTTTTAAACATACTCAAAGCTAAGCGAAAATATGGCTCATCAAAATTTGTGGCATTTAGTGAAGGCAGACTACCCATATTATAGAAAGATAAAGATCTCAAGCAAACAATCCAAGTTTATACTTCAGAAAACAACAACAAAAAAGAACAAACCCAAACTAGACTGATGTTTACAGCAGGAACATGTGAAATTATAAATAGAATGAAACCAAAACAAAACAAAAAATGGCTAGTACATGGAATAATAAATTATAGTCATATCCTTCTAACCTGGTAAAACAAAAAAAAAAGTAAAAACAAAAAAATTGTTAAAGTGTAAAATGAATTATTAGCAAATTTAATCTGGTAAAGTACAGAAAATTACTTTTCATTATTAAATAGCCAAGGTTGGTTCCTCATTAGAAAAAATCAATTCATGAAATTAATCAAAACAACAAACTGAGGAAGGAACTGAGGAAGGATACAGAAAACACAGGTGGCAAAGCCTGCACCGAAACATAACAAAATCTCACAGTAAGCCACAAATAGTAGAAAACTTCTCCAACTTATAAAGATGTACAAAAAAACATGCAGCTGTTATGATACATGTGATGATTTTCTAGATCCTTTCCTTGCAAGACAGGGAAAAGGAAGGGTAACACCTTCATTTTCTTGTCTATATGGATTACTCTGACAAAATATTTTAGGCCAAGAAAGTTATAAACAAGAAAAACTTAATTGTTCATAGTCCTAGAGGCTGGCAAAGTCAAGGTCACAACGCTAAAGGATTTAGTGTGATGAAGGCTCTGCTTTGTATACAGTATTTTGTCATCTATCTCAAACATCAGATGGCTGTAATTAGATGTCTTCATGTTTGAGTCTTCTAGTTCCTTCCAATGGTCTACATGTCTGTTTGTGTGCTGGTACCATGCTGTTCTTATTTCTATGGTTTTGTAATATATCTTGAAATCTAGAATGGTAATCCCTCTAGTATTGTTCTTTTTGCCCAAGATTGCTATGGCTACCTGGGATCTTGTCTGGTTCTACATGAATTTCAGAAAGATAAATTTCTGTTTCTGTGAAGAATGGTGTAGTCAATTTTATCGTGATCCTGTTGAATTTATACGTTGTTTTGTGGAAGATAGTAATTTTCACAATATTAATTCTACTAATCAATGAACAGGGGGAGGTCTTTCCACTTTCTGGCGTCCTCCTCAATCTCTTTCTTCAGAGATTTGAAATTTTCATTGTAGAGGTCTTTTACCTCCTTGATTAAGTTTATTCCAAGATATTTTATTGCATTTGATTGTAAATGGGAGTGTATCTATAATCTCTTTCTTAGCATTTTTGTGCATTTTTTGCTTCTTGATGCACATAAAGGCTATGCTTTTTAAATTGATTTCTTACGCTGTCTCTTTGCTGACTTTTAAATTTATTTCTAGAGTTTTGTTGGTTTTAGAATTTTAAGAATCTCTTATATTTACTACCATGCTATCTGCAAAAAAAGGGGGGGGGATAATTTAACTTCTTCTCTTCTGATTTGCAGCCATTTAATTCTCTTGTCTTCACGCATTATGTTGGAAAAGTGTGGGGATAGTGGACAGTCCAGTCTCACTTCTGATTTCAAGGGGGATTGCTTCAAGTGTTCCTGCATAGACAGTGCCTTGTTGGCCGTGTCCTCACAAGGCAGAAGAGGCAAGCTTTTACAGTCCTCCTTATAAAAGCACTAACCCCATAGGTGAAGTCAAGTTTCTCATACTCCTATTACTTCCCCAAAGATCCATATTTAATATTTGTACATTTAAGAATGAGTTTCAACATATAAATCTGTGGAAGGTGAATTCAGACAAGAACACTATGGCTGTTCAAGATGCTACTGAAGTCCAGCTGATACAATAAGATTTTTTTAAAAAAAAAAAGTAAATAAAAGATATGTAGATTAGGAAAGAAGAGAAAAACAGATTTTTCTTTGGAAAATGCCCTGCCTTTTAGTGAAGAAAGTCAATACAAACAATCTAAACACCACCAAGTAACTGTAGCAAGGCTGTAAAAAACAAATCAAAATTCAAATCTTTCTTATAAAGCAGAAAAGAACAATGAGAGTTTCAAAGTTTAAACAAAACAGCATTTACTTAAGTATCAACCGAAAATGTGTAGTTGTAAACATATTAAAATATATACAAGACGTCAAAACTGATAGTCAAAAATACCTAAGTAATTAGAGAAATAATTTATACTCATAAAAAGAACCTTAGGTTATCAATACAACACTGGAAAACACTGTACAGCCTAAAGACTGAATCTAAATATATAGTGATCAAGATAGCATGGTATTGATGAAAAATAGAAAAGTAAATCAATGGAAAATTTAGAAGTAGAACTTGTTGTGGATATAAACATGTTTTTGTTTTTGATCCAGGTTTGGGTTGTGGGACTGATTCAGATGGTCCACAGCAGCAGACTATTTGCCTCATGTAGGCTCTGAGAGGAGCTCTTTGCCAGCTGCAGATAGTTTAAATGTGAGGACTCTAGAGAGAGAATAAATGCCAGAGCTCAGAAAGGAGAAAAGAAAGAGCAAGGCTACTCCTGCTTCCTTCTTGCTACTCCTAGTTGTTGCTGTGAGACAAAAAGATGGAGACTGACTGAAACAAAGATTGGACTGACTCCAAGAACCCAAGACCCTAACCAGCAAGAAGCAACTAAGAGAACTGTGCTCCCTCTCCCACTAACCCTTTCTTTCTCCTACATGGTGTTGGAGTGTTGGAAGGGTTTGGGGTAGAGTAGGGAGAAAAAGCTGTAAGAAATGTAAATAAAAGAGCTGTAAATAAAAGAGTACACTGACAACAACTACACAAATATTGCCAACATCTTTGCCAAAGAAGAAAAGACAACTCAATGCCAAAATAACATGCTTTTTAGCAAACAGTGACAGGAAACTGGACTGCAAAACACATTTTAAAAGGAAATATAAGCCTCACATTTTAGAGAAACTAATTCAAAATGGGTCGTAGACCTAAAGGTAAAATGCAAAACTGAGAAAAAGCTAGACAATTAACAGCAGAAAACTAGGCAACCTTGCATTTGATGATGAGTTTTAGAAAATCATAATCTAATTTTAACATGTTGGTTAAATAGGACTTTATTAAGTTTGACACTTTTTCCTCTATAAAAGGTATTTTTTAAAATAAAATTAATCTCACACCATAGTCCCCATTCCACTGCCCATTACAATCTTTTCACCCCTCTCTTCTACAGTGATCTCTGAGCCTTAGCAATTGTACTGTATATGTATCCATTGGGACTGGAATCTACAACTGTGCATATTTTTTGTTGGTTGTGGTTTCCCATAATGGTCTCCATTTGTTGCCAAAAGAAGTTTCCTTCATTCAGGGTAATGACTGTGAGTATAAAGATAAATATTTATAATGTAGTTAAGGATTGTGCTGGTTTAGTAAAGATATAGTTGTAAGTTCTTCTCCAAGATACATGACTTCACTAGCCCTGGGTAGTTGGCTAGGTTTCTATTAACAGGCATAATTTCCCTCTGTTTGATTGGGTCTTAAATGCAATTACAGAACAGTTGGTTACTGCCAAGGTACTTGTACCACTACAGCACTCTTAGAATAATTTTGCCATGCTCATCATTGTTGTGATTCATGGGTGTCATAGCTAGGTAGGACCATTGGTTGCTTCCCTTTCTGAAAAACTTACATGGCACCTTTGGTTCCATGAAAGCCACTCTTCAGGGAGGGAACATTCGGCCAGTTCAAGCTTAGGAGTCTCTTGGTCTACCTTCTGATGCAAGGTGTCCTCAAATACAGGAACTTACTTTCAACCTCTGGGGGTATACCCCAAAGGCAATAGCAAGAGCTTATAATGTTCTGGGAATTTCCTGATCCAAAAGAAGACTTCTCACACCTGATGTGTGATTTTGTTATATGATCTTTGATTCATGGAGAGAGTATTGTAAGTCCAGATGGGACATTTTTGTTTAAAACTTTATTATGAATATATTTATACAAACTTAAGTATACTATAGGTATTTTAGATACAGAGCTAATAGTATGATTCCTTATAAATATTTTGGATATTCTTACTTTATTTTATCCTCTTCTCTCCTTCTTCTATATCCATTTCCCTCCCAACTCCCTGACTAGAGCTCTTGTCTTAATTAGGGTATCTATTGCTGTGAAGAGACACCATGACCAAGGCAACTCTTATAAAGGAAAACATTTACTTGGGGCTGGCTTACATTTTCAGAAGTTTAGTCCATTATCATCATGGAGGGAAGCCTGGCAGCATCCAGGAAGACATGGTGCTGGAGAAGCTGAGAATTCTACATCTTGATCTTCAGGCAGCAGATGGAGATTGTGTGTCACACTAGGCAAGCATGAGCATAGGAGACCTCAGAGGCCACCCCCCACAGTGACACACTTCCTCTAAGAAGGCCACACCTCCTAACAGTGCCACTCCCTATGGACCAAGCATTCAAACTCATGAGTCTATGGAAACTATTCCTATTCAAATCACATTCCACAATGTGTCCCCCATAAGCTTGTTTATCCAGACCATAATGCAGAAATACATTCAATCTATCTCCAGAAGTCCCCATTGTCTAGAACAGTCTCAACTCTGTTTAAAAGTTATTTATACTGTTGGAGTTTGGTTTTGCTTGGTTCATATTGAGACTGTGCCCTGGTTCTTCCCTCTTAAAGAAGGTATTTAAATTAATTTAGATTTTTACAAGAGACCAAACTTGAGCGACCTTGAACCTTTGGAAGATTTATTCAGGCTATAGGGAAGGTTAAACTTGGATGTCTCAGAATCATGGCATCATTAATTACTTTGATAACTTATGTTATCAGGAGTGGTGGTAGCACACATGGATTACTAGCACTTTGGAGTCCAAATAATGAGGATTTCTTTGGAGTCTGAGTCTGGAGTCTGAGGCCAGCCTGGGCTACACTGTGAGTGTAAGGCCATCCTGTACTATGGAGTTAGACCCTGCCTCAGAAAAACAAATCATGGAAGAGAAACAAGAAACTCTTTCATGTATGCACAGTGCACACAAAGCCTCCTCAAAGGTTCTCAAAGGTTCTCACAGCTGCATATACATGACTGTGAAGTTTAGTGATGATTATTAATATGACAGCATCGAGAATTACCTGGGAGAGATAGGCCTCAAGTAGGACTGTGAGGGAATTATCTGGATTGGTTTAACTGGTGTGAACAGACCCGTCTTAACTGTGGGTGGATCCCTTTCCTGGGCCGGAGATTCTGGGTTGTATAAAATAAAGCAAGTAGGTCAAGGAGTAGCTTGTACTCATCTCTCCCTGCTTCCTGGCTGAGGATGTGTTGTGACCATCTGCCTCAAGCTACTTCTGACTTGACATGCCACCACTAAGATGAAATGAACCCTCCTTTTCCTTATGAAGCTTTTGTCAGGGTGTTTCATTCAAATGACAGGAAGAGAAAGCAACTGAAGAGCATTCGGAAACATACCAAATTTGTATCAAGAGAAGTAGCTAAGAAAACAACACAGACATACTAGAAAGTGTAATGTATGAGTTAGGAAAAATAAAGATTTGTCAGGATAGATGATAAAGATTATCCATGGTGTGCATAGCTAAGAAAAAATATTAGGCTGTAGAAAAATTGGCCAGAAAACCTTTAACCATGATATGATCTTTGTTATAAGTATAATAAAGAAAAATCTGGAAGGCTATACAACCAACTGAAAACAGTGTCTACCTCAGGGGAAGTGTGTGGGATTTTAAGAGTCAAGGGGGAGAGACTAAGTTTTATTCTTTCTACTTCCTATTGCTTGACTCCCCCAGCCCCCAACAACTATGATGTATTACTTTTTACACATGAATAAAAATAGAAGGATTTTTAAAAACCCAATGGAGTGTTCCTGTCCAGAAGCAGCAGCCATCTTGGGGGCTGTTAGCCATTACTTCTACTCATTCCCTTCAGACCAGGAAGGGCTAAAGGAGCCTCAGTGTTCTCTGCAGCGTTGTTAACCGGGGCATTGAATCTAACTTGCCATACCCTGTAATTGGATCCTTCCAGTAAAGCTGCCTCAATAAAATGTCCCAAGTGCCAGAGCCAAGTGTTTAGGAGGCACAGAGGACCCTGGTGGCAGCTTTGTGGGTTGGGGGCAGGGGCCTGGGCTTGGGGGCTTGGATCTAAAATGCTGTAGGAGGCATGCATTAAAGTTCCAGCCAGCTTAACTAGCAGCAGAGGGGCAGGTCTGCATTTTTCATGCAGGCTTAGACAGACTAGTTTGCAAGGCTTGGGTTCCCCGGTGAGCAGTTTGCCATGGCTTCAGTTACAGCATCATTTCAGAGGCATTAACGCAGTGAGGCTTTCATCCCACTACACGAGGAAAAGCGGGGCAGTTAACTGGGGTTTTCTCCAGCAGGCATGCAGACTGCTAATAAGGAATGGATCCCAAGAAGGAAGTGATTGCGGATAATTATCCCCCAAATCCCACCTCACGTGATACAGGAAGTGATCAGCAAAGAGAGGACTACAGTTTTCTGAGAGCTGGGTCTGCCGGTTGCTTTCAGATGCCTCTCTCCCTTTTCCTTCATCTCCCACAAGCCCTTGTGGATTCCCGTGTGATCTAGGTACTAAATAAACTCCCTACCTTGGTCATTTCTTGTTTAAAGGTTTCAAGACTCAAGAGCTGAGTCCAGATGTAGTGCCACCTTTGAGCCACAGTCTGCTGGTGTCCAGCATCTTGTCTGTCTTGGCCACCCCTGTTTATACAGGGAGCATGAAGGGCCTTGAGCGTGAAAACAATCAAAAAGGGTCAGTCTGGGTTGAGATCTGACCTCTGGCCTCCAGAAATCAGATTCATTCATGCCTTCGTTCATTTCTTCACTCAGCAAAGGTTTATTATGTATACTTATTATATTAATAAGTATACATTTATTACTGTGCTCAGGAGGAGAAAAGCATCATAGTCAGTAGGCCAATTTGAGGAATAAACTGCTTAGGTTTTCATCCTAGCTCCATGCTGTTAGCTGAGCAACCTTTATAGAGTCGTCAGACTATGTCTCTATACTATAGTGATTGCAATGGTGGATCCTACCTCTAAGGAGGATCCTAAAGAGGAGCCTAAGAAGGACAGAAGGTCATGCGTAGCATAATGAAAGCTACTGCTTCTGTTTGTTGAATAATTACGAACCAAACATTTTGCTGCGGACTTAATATATAATGAATGAAAACAAAGTCCTCTTTTCAAGTTTATAATCTGGAATCAAAAAGAGGGAAATCAGAGAGGTCAGAGAAGGCCAACAGGGGGAAATGAAGATGAATCCCTTCAGAAATTTGAAGTAGCTAACTAAGTAAAGTGGAAAATGGTTTTTTTGTTTTTTTGTTTTTTAGTGAATTAAAGATGGGGGGGGTGTTTCTTGTGGTGTTGGGATTGCTCTCATGGCTTGTTCATGCTAGACAAGTGCTCTACACAACCAAGCCAAATCCCTAGCCCACCTTCAGTTGTTTATTTACTTACTTACTTTTGGGGCAGTGCTATGAATCCCACTCCACCCAGGACCTTACACAAACACTAGAGCAAACCTGCAGCCTCAGCTCTATGCCACACTTTGGAACTGGAAACAAGCATGTGTGATTGGAATGGAGACATAAAAGGTAGCATAGGGTAAGACTGAGTCCTGTTAAGCACCGTGTCTCAAAGTATTCGTTACTATTCTGCAGCCAATTGAATCCACAGAGGACCTGGAAATGAGGGAAATCAGTGGCCAGAGTTCTACCTGGGAACAATTTCCCCAGCTGTGAAAAGTGGAACTGATTAAAAGAACATTCTTGAGTTTTTTATCTTAGCCATTCTGATGGGTGTGAGGTGAAATCTCAGGGTCATTTTAATTTGCATTTCCCGAATGACTAAGGATGTTGAGCATTTCTTTAGGTGTTTCTCTGCCATGTGATATTCCTCTGTTGAGAATTCTCTGTTTAGCTCTGTACCCCATTTTTAAATTGGATTACTTGGTTTGTTGGCGTTTAATTTCTCCAGTTCTTTATATATTCTTGATATTAGCCCTCTGTCAGATATAGGGTTGGTGAAGATCTTTTCCCAGTCTGTAGGCTGTCATTTTGAGATTGATAATCCAACCAAGAAGCATGCATGGAGAGGACCTAGACCCCTTGTTCAAAGGAAGCCCATTGGCTGCTCAGTTTCCACATGGATTCCCTAGTAAGGGGTACAGGGGCTTTTTCTGGCATGAACTTAGTGGTAGGCTCTTTGATCACATCCCCCTGGTAGGTGTGGCCTTGCCAGGCCACAGAGGAAGATGATGCAGCCACCCTTAATGAGACCTGATAACCTAGGATCAGATAGAAGGGGAGGACTAGGGAAAGGGCATAGAGGGAGAAGAGGGAGTGTGGGTGAGACTGGGAGGAGACAAGGGAGAGGGAAGCAGAGGGGATACAAAGTGAATAAATTATAATAAATAAATATATAAATAAAAAATTTTTTTAAAAAAAAAAGAACGTTCTTTCTCAAACATCTAGTGTCTCTCCTTGTTGACATTCATTTAAGGTATGTGAAGACGGTGCAAAGAGAGAACCCAGCAACGGTTTTCACAGAGATGTATATAGAAGAGATTGGAAGGTAGATGGCTGAAGGAAGTGCACAATGAACTTGCTAAGGTAGAAAATTGTGTTTCCCACCCTCCTCCTTTAGATGGTCCCAGTAGGCAACAGCAACAAGAATGATTTGTGGAAAGCAACAGGAACTATTTAGGAAACCTTCAGTAAATAGTGAATTTGTAGATGTGAATATTCTGTGGAATCAAAGGGAAGGATACAAAACCTGGTTAAAAATTAATGTAGTCCAGGCAACTTGCTAGCATAACCAGAAGAAAATTTTCCTTCAATAAATCTTTAGTTTGAATATCAATCAACCAAAAGCCACAAGTACCACCAGAACTTTTGTCCATGATGCAACCATCCTCTCTCCATGCCCATCTTTGTCCTACTGCCTCTCCCAACTGTCTCAACACATGGTGGGATCCAGTTGTTTGTGTCAACTTTTTAGAGTCCACACTTGATGCTCCAGCTTCTTAAAGGACTTCAGAGACAGTATCTCAGTACTCCACTTCCTAGCCAGATGTGTCTACTTTATACTTAAATTTCTACTGTGGTTACTGCTGGCTACGTTTAGGTTCTTCCTAAGATATATCTTTGTTCCTTCTCTATCACCTGTGTGTGTATGTATCTGTGTATGAGTCCATGTATGTGTGAGCACAGTAGCCAGTGGTGGAAGGAACAGGGTGCCAGGTCCCCTGAAGCTGGTGTACCAGGAGGATGTGAGCCACCTGCCATGTGTTCTGGGAACCAAACTCAGGCCCCCTGCAACAGCAATACACACTCTTAACTGCTGAGCCATCTCTGCAGCCCTTGCATTAAGACTTGTAGTAACTTAATCATTGGCTGCTATGAGCAGTGTGTGATGAGGTAAGAGAAAGAGCCTTAGAGCCTGGATGCAGAGTACTGGGCTGTGACTTCTTATTACTCACGTGACTTGAAATGTTAGTCTCCTTCCCTGGGTCTTAGTGTCTTCATCCACAAAGCACAAAAAACAACAGACATCACAGACAACCAGAAGAAACAGTAAGCAAGGAAAACACCATGAAAGCGAGGCTTTCCTTCTGGCTGGGCTTTACAGTGCCTTGCTGTTTTGTCCTAAAAGACAACTGTTCCAGATGTAGTCAGTAAAAACATCTGGGATGGACCCCACACAGCTATGTGTCTGAGAAGCTTCACAAAGATCCAAATGACCAATTGTGATGGAAATCTTTCCCACCCTTCTGCTGTCCTGCAGGCCGAATGTCGTGAAGCGCTGCCCAACAAGCCCTAGCCCTTTGCCCTACTTTATTCACAGCCAACTCAAAACGTTCTGCTGAATCCGTGTCTATCAGACATGTTAGCAGTCTTCTCGAATCCCTTCCACTGCCCTCCAGTGACTCTTAAGAATGAACTCTGACCTAAGACCATCCCAGCTTTAGGTTTATATTTTTTGGTGTGTGTGTGTGTGTGTGTGTGTGTGTGTGTGTGTGTGTGTGTGTGTAATAGAGGTAAACCTCAGACCCTATCACCCTTCCTTTTTCACTCTTTCCCTTTTTCCACCATTCTCTCCCTCCATGCCTGCCTTCCTGCCTTCCTTGCTTCCTTCCTTCCATTTATCTATCTATCTATCTATCTATCTATCTATCTATCTATCTATCTATCTATCTATCTCTTTTTTTTTCTCTCCTTCCTTCTTTTGAAACAGGTTCCTTCACTGACCTGAAACTCAACAATTTGGCTAGACTAGCCAGACAGCAATATCCAAGGGTTCACTTGACTCTCTGTCCCCAGGATTAGGATCAGAACTCTGCACCACCTTAGCTAGCTCTCTTTAGGGTTTCTGGGAAGACCACTCCGCTCCTCATGTTTGCACGGCAAACACACACTTCACCAAATGAGCCGTCCCTGTGTCTTCCCTTTTTCTCTGAATTCTAGCCCACAGTTTCAATTCTCCAGTGTCCCAGATCCCCGTCCCCAGGATTGTCTGCCCTTGCTGGCCCTCCTGCCCTAGACTTTTGAATGCTTGCTTTTAACCTTCAGCCACAGGGACAGCTTTTAGATCAGTTACTCTCAACAACTTTCTTCACATCTGTTATTCATCATCCCAGTTGCTAATTTCTTTAAGACACCCACTGAAATTTTTTGTTAAGTGTGTTAATTTTGTTCAGCATCCTTGCACATGACATAAGTTCTATAAACACAGGTATATTTCAAGTGCACCTGACCACTGCTCAGTAACTCGCAGAATGGATAAATAAACACACATATAACTAACACAAAAAGAGACACACATTTTCCTGTTCTCCAGTACTTCAGCCAAGGTGTGAAATGCCATCTTTTCTTTGACTCACCTTCAAATGGCTGAAAAGTAAGTCCCAATACTCAGAGCCAAGTAGTATCAGGTGACCAAGGACTCAAAAGGCGATCATAAATTACTTAATACGTTTTCTTCTGGGGCTTAGGCAACGAATTTGATATTTACTGTTTGGCAAAGTCGTTTTGTGTTACTTTGTTGGTAGGTGTAAGTTGATTTTTGCAGCCAAAAACACCTCTTTCTGGCTGGCTTCCCTGTTTTTCCTCCTTTTACTAGCATACCCTGGAGAAGTATAACCAAGCTGGGGTGAATTATGGGCAGGGAAATGGGCCTTAATGAGTAGAAAATCCATGGAATTCATTTGATGTTAGCACATTAACACTCTGTGCCAACTTTTCCAAATTTCAACTTCTCACAGAAGAATAAAAATAATTGCTGTATAAGGATTATCTCTTGCAAGACCATGATCTCAAATGACACAAATGATTCTATACTAATTTTGTTTTTTAACAAATATGCTCAAAAGCTACCTGTCATTATGAAGGAACCTCATACCCAAAGTCCCATTGCTATAGTATATTGCTAAGGTTCGATCACACAGATTGTTGAGTGGAACTTAAATAAAGTAAAGCATCAAGCAGGCAGAGGCCAGCCTGGGCTAACACATACAGAAAGGGTACTTTAAGAAAGAAATCCAGTATTCAACGTATTGTCTCAAAGGCTGGAAAATAAGCAATATTCAAGGGGTCCACCGCTACTTGTGAATGCAGGACATGGTGAGAATTCAGTCATTACTAGATACCTAACCTATCACCACAAACCTATCACCACTGCCACAAGATGTGATTATCATGAAAACACCCTCCATATTATTTTTCTGGCTTATATTCCAAAGCCCCAGGAATGAATACCCCATTGTCTGAACTTTGATCGTGAACCCACTCTCTAGCTCTCAGTGGCTGGGAGAAGGGATTACGCACCCAGCCAGCTTCCTGAAGTAGAAGTGGGCACTACTTCTCTATCCATACCTGGGAGAAGGAAGCATAGGTGCTAAGCACCTCTCTATGTTAAATATAGCCACAGAGGCCTAGGAGGGAACTTCACGCACAGTTCACTGTCCTACCGCTCTGAACCACAGAGTTCGGCTGCCTGTAAGTGGGTCTATCAGGACCGGGACCTAAGGAGTATGATAAATACAAGAGAAGGAAGGATGGAAGGTTCATATGGGACAGAGACTTGCTGTAGGAAGCCACAGGCTTCAACTAGCTTCCTGCTGTTAGGGCAAGGCAGTGGTGTAAGTTCCAGGGGGAAATGGCTTATTGCTTTATACACTGATACAAACCTGTCATCTCATTACAATCGATCAGCCCTGAATAGCCGATAACATGCTGGCAAATTGTTTTTTCCTCCAGGATCAATCCAGACCTAAAAGTCTCCAGCAGTCAGGGACTCTCTAGAAGATCCTCAAAATTCTCTAGCCAAATATTTCCATTTTTTTTCTCCTCTTCTGCCACAGGAGATGGGGGACAGTGAAACACAGGCAGTGAACTCAGGGAGAGAAGTATTTTCAGCTCTGCTGGGAATGCTCTTGAAGCCTGCTTGCCCATAGTATATTTGTTAGGCAGTGCTTGAAAAATTTTGCTGGATAGCTCAGGAGACAGAGAGACAATAGCTATTCTTGGAGGCTGAAGTCTTGCTTAGAGTCATTCACCACCCTGGCATGGCGCCAGGATCACGTGCTCTCCCCTCCATCTCCGTTCTCCACCCTGGCCCCGCACACATCCCTGTATAATAAGAAGCCTAGAGTGCTGTCATTTAATACACATGCCCAAGGCTCCCCAGAGCTTGGAAACTCTCTTCCAACTGTCTCCTTGATAGGCATCTAAGAAACAAATGAGGAGAAAGGATGTCTAAGGCTCCATTAACACTGTTAGGTTAGAAACGGTGACAATAAGTCGATTCTTTTTGACATGAGTGTCCTGGTAATGAAGGGACATTTCTACATGACTCTTGCTAATGTGAGATAAGATATGGATGGTCTCTGATTTTTCTGACACATGTCCAGTATATCAAAGGCGTGGGGGAGAGTATGAGGAAATGGGTTGTTCAAGTGACATGTTAATAGGAGCGCGGGTTGGGAGAAGAGAGATAATGCCAACTTGCGCTTAAATGTTCTGGCAGTTTACCTGGAAATGTAAGCTGGGATTCCTATAGCAGTGGTAGAAAAATCCAGCATCTCCATCTATCTGATGGGAACTCAGATGAAGTACCCTCATTTGCCTGTAATCCCTGCGAAACACACACACACACACACAGAGAGAGAGAGAGAGAGAGAGAGAGAGAGAGAGAGAGAGTAGAGGAATTTCTCCTCTTCTGGAATGTCACTTTTCTTCTGCCTCTGGCTGGGTTATGGGTGGAAGTAATTATATGGGTATGGTTCTGACCTGTCAAAAAGAACAGATCTGCTGGGATTGGTAACAGGCCCTGTTAGCAGGCAGCAATTATGCTGTATGGGTGAAGAGAACAGCAGGACCCAGCCAGCACTGAAACCCTAAGAGCTGGCCAGTGAGAGCTGGCCCACTGGAACTGAAAGAGAGTGGGACAGCATTCTCTTCCTCCAGACACTAAGTTCATTTCATAGAGCTCAGTGTTCTTACAAGGGTAAAATGAAATAAAACCAAGCCTCTGGCTGCTCTGCTTCCCACCCATACTATCCTCCTTTCCATTCCCAGCTCACTTACCGCCTTCTAACATATGCTAGAATTTACTCTAGTGTTAGTGTAGGTTTAGCTGAGCCTCAGGGCATGAATCTATGTTTTGTATGCTCCATGTGCCCAGGAAAGTATTGGCATATAATAGGCCCTCAATCAAATTTCTGTATAATAAATTAATGGTTAAAGAAAATTATTAAAAAAAATCAAATATTTCTCTTTATAGATATAAAATTAGTCAAGATTTATTTGACCACTTAATCAAGCCCCCATGAATTTCATTGGTATAAACAAAGAAAGAATTACTAAAAGATACAAGAAAGATAAAATAATTTTGGAAAATGTGAGCATTCCAGGGAAGGCAACTAAAAGCTAAAGGTTGATGTGTTTGCCCTCTCACTAGTTGTCTATGCCTTCTCATAATCCAATTCCCTTCCCAATAATAATACAGACAGAGGACCACTGAAAGTAGTAATGGCCAATGTTTATCAAGGCTGACAAAGTCCAACGCCCTGGGCAAAGCTATTCAGACATATTATCTCTATAAATTCACACGGCAACAAATTGGAGCATCTGTCATGACTACCATTTCTTGTGTTATAGATGAGGAATCTGAGTCTTGGAGAGATGGAACTCATTAGTGTAAGACGATGCCAGGCAGTAAACCCAGGTTTGTCTGATTCTCAGCTGCCATTTCAAGTCCAATGACAAAATGCCTCTTTCTACTCTCTTCCTGACTCTTTGTTAGAGTTCGTCTAGGATAGACCGATCCTGTATCCAAAAATGGTTAAATATCATCTGAATAGATACATGTGCTGGGGACTTGGTCCTGAGGATATGACCCTAAGAAGCGTTGGATCCTTGGAGTTTAGAATGTACCAGGGCACTACTCTCAGATGAGATTAACGCAGTTCTCCCAGGTTTAAAATAGTTCTTGTGAAAGCGTGTATGTTGCCCTAATACTGAGGTTAGGCTCTCGTCGTCCCTGTTGATTGCATCATCTCTCTTGATAAAACCTCCCCTTCTTGTGTATTGGCATTTCCTTTTCTAGATCTCTGCTGCCATGAGGCAGCCAAGTAGAACCTACCACAAAGAAGCAAAACAGAAGGGGACACCCAATCTTGCACTTGTAGCTCAAAGAGATGCTTTTCTTTACACATTTCCCTGCATGCAGCTCTCTGTTGAGGCATCACAAAATGGACCGAGACTAGCCCATGCTGGTGAGAAAACAGAGAAGGGTAAATAGTAGTTCCAGTCTTAAGAAGGGCAAAAGCATAGCCAAATCTGCGGACACATTCCATAGGACTCTAGTATGCTTTCAACCACTCGCCCCCTTATCCCAAAGCATGCAATGCTACCAAGGTGATGAGGGGAGATATATATGATCTCAGAGATGCTTGTTTAACTCCATCACTCCATTTAACTGGCTTGATCACAAAGAGTTAAGAAAATGCTTCTTATGTGCTGAGGGTCTGACCACCTTCATTCTCACGCTAGCTCCTGATTTAGTTAGTTACACACACACAGCCTCCATCCCAAGCTCCCAGGGCAGATGGTGCCAGATGGTTAACTTAGAAATTCTGCAATCGAACAGTAGACAGCTTGCCAAATTGTCCTCCTCAGGGCCCTGCGATTTACTTGACGATATCTCAGGTGCCCCTGAAGGATAGGGAGTGAAGAAGACGAGAGAGATTCTTCACCCAGAACAGCTCTGTATTCACCTACTTCACAGCTTGAATTTCTGAACCACATTGTTTCGATTTGCAGGTCAATAGCAAAAGGACAGAGCATAAATGTACAAGACCCGAGCAATGCAGTTCACTAGAAGGAGGTGGTGGCTGACAAATTGGGGCACGTGCTCTTCAGTTCTGTCTCACCACTGTCTCCAGCCCATAAGCCTTCTAAAACTCTTTTTTTTTTATCTGTACACTGAGGGGCCTTTGTATCAGTGTTGGCCAATCAGTTCTGACAAATACACTAGAATGATATTTACAATATTAGAAAATAGGTGTAGGGTATATGGGAGCCCCCTGGAATATTCGATCACGTTTTCTGTCAATGTAAAAATGACTGAACACTTTTAAAGTTTAAGTTGTAAGATTTATTCCAGATAAAAATGCTCTTCATTCCCTTCCCCCCTTCCCCCGAGTGGGCTAGAAGAAAGTTCCTAGTGATGTTTAGATACTGTGCAATACATAGGCAAAGCAGCAAGGAGGAGGCCAGGTAACATATCTCCAATGCAAGTCCAAACAAGGAACAAACTCTAGAGCATCAATGTAGAGCGGATGTCCACTGCTACTATCGTAACTGGACTACTCTACAGATGGTTATTGTTTACAGCAGTCTATAACATTGTCATGAAGAATGAGAATACAGAGTTTTTCATTTAAATTTATTTTTTATAATCCATTCCTTTTACATCCCAACTGTAGCTCCATTCCTCATCTCCTCCCAGTCTAACCCTCCCTCCTTTTTCCTTTCTATCCCACTTCCCTAGTCCTCAGAAAGGGGGAGCCCTCCTCCCCTACCATCTGACCCCAGCCTTCCCAGTCTCCCATTAGGACAGCCTGCATCCTCTTTCTCTGTGCCCTAGCAAGGCTGCTCAGCCAGGGGGAAGTGATCAAAGAGCAGGCAACAGAGTTCATGTCAGAGTTAGGCCCTATTCCCTTCCTAGGGAAACCAGATGGAGATTGAGCTGCCTATGGGTTACATCTGAGTAGGGGATCTAGCCCCCCCCCCCATGCATGGTCCTTGGTTTCTGCATCAGTCTCTACAGCCCTCCTGCCCCATGGGCCCAGATTCGTTGGCTTTGTTGGTCTCCTTGTGAAGTTCCTATCCCCTCTGGGTCCTTCTATCCCTCCACTCTTCGATAAGACACCGCCCTGTGCTCTGCCCAAAATTTGGCTGTGAGTCCCAGCATCTGCTTTGATCCCCTGCTGGGTAGAGCCTTTCAGAGGACATTGATGGTGGTCTCCCATCCTGTTTCCTCTCTTCAACCATGTCCTGTATCGAGAACAGAGAATTTTGAAGGCTTCTGAAGCATAAAACTGTAAGATTACAGAAATTCCAGTTGTGATTTGACCATTCTACACTATACATATGACTGGAATCATAGTGCCCACAAATATATAAAATTACTTTGTTGATTGAAAAAAAAGAAAAGAAGAAGCAACAAAATCATTCTATCTCCGATTTTTTTGATCCTTTAATTGAAAGTACTTTGGTATATCATTGTTTCAATTTAAAAAGAAAAAAAAACTCCACTTTGCCATTTATTGACTTTCAACTTTGCCTGGAAATTCTGGTGTGTTAAACTGAAGAAATCAACTACTCAAGACATGGTTAAATTTAAAAACAGAAGTGTCGGGACTAGAGAAATGGCTCAGCAGTTCAGAGCACTGTTGCTCTTGAAAAGAACAGACATCTGTGTCTCAGCACCTACATTCTCCTAAGTGGTTATACCTCCAGTCCTAGGGAATCTGATGCTGTGCCGTCTCTTGGCTTCTGTGGACACCAGGTACATATGACACATAACAGGCAAAACACTTATACATATAAGGTTAAAAAAATAATAAATAGACAAATAACACAGGTCTCAGCTATCAAAACTACAGATTTTTTTTTCCACATCACATACCTCCACTTGGGGCTCACTAAAAACTCCTCTGTGCATCACACGCCTCTGAGAGCTATATAAATGAACCCACTAGATCTACACTCTTCACTGAGGAGGCCAGTGGAGAACTTCTGGTGTTCCTCTTTTGTTTCAGCACACTTAAGTTTGGATGGCATGGAGTGAAAGTGGACTGTCTGGACCCCACCACGTGATCTCCTTAAATGACACGGGCACCTGTTCACTTCTCAACACCTGCTTCTGCTCATGACCCCAAATTTCTTAAGGATAGTTAGTGACACCACAGTGGCTTTTCTGCATTCCACAAACACAATCGATTCTTCAGGGGGGTGGGGTTGGCCCAATCTATAAATTGGGTATTTGGAACCAAATTGCACAGCTATCACTGACGAGAGTGGCCCTAATGAAATCGTAGCTACTTGACCTGCTTACTTGAGAGGCCTCCAGGAAAAAAGAAAATCCATTAATCAATTTGTTTCTTGAGGCAACTTGGCAACAGGGATCCCCACAGCGGATTGGGTGCCTTTGCTAATGAGCAGGTTGTATCGAATCGTTAGTTGCATCAACTTAATTTAATTTTTAGGCTATTGATTTTCATTAGGAAGATTCAATGCAACCTTCCCACCTTCCTACAGACATCCTTTCCCCTTGAGGGAAAAGCTCTGTTTCACAATTGTCCCAGAGGAAAATCACCAAATGCCTGTTTCAGTGTTAACATCTGCCGCACCCAGAACTTCCCACTGTTACAGGGAACCAAGAGAAAATGATTTCAAAACTTTATACTTCAAAAAATCAATCCACTACAAAAACAACAACAAAATGATCACACCTGCTACAGCACTTTCTCACTGTATCTTGTGCATATATTCTCCACCCAAAAATATTTTCAGTGAGCTCGGATTCATTTCTTCATTTATCTACTTCTACAGGAAATGGCTTCTGAGCATCCCTACATCTAAGTGCTACGTCGGAGGCTAGATGAATGGAAAAGAAGTGGTACTTGCCTTCGCGAGGAAGGCAGAACATAACCAAGCAAAACATACGATGAACCTGTGTGGTTAATTCTACAGTCAGAAGAGTGAGCCCACTCAAGGGAGAGACCTGACTAGCCCACTGCAGGAAATAAAAGGAAATTGCCACTGAGCGTGGTTCTGCCTGGTTTACCTAGATTTTCTTATTTAAATCTCTTCATCATCCTGTGGGGTACATACCGTAAAACATCCTAAGTGTTTAGGATGAAGAAAGTAATTCACTGACATCTTAAGGAGCTTATCCAAAGTCCCACCACTGCAATTGGGGAGGTTCAGCTGTTGAGTCTGGAGATTCGGCACTTAGCCAGCAGAGCATACTGCCTCCCTGAAGCCAGGCTGCTGATGCGAATGCCTGAAAACTCGCAGGGAGGTATCCCATACGAAGCAAGGCCTAGTGTTCCCTGGCATCAAACAGTGCACCTGAAGGACGCAGACACAAGGCATCTGTTGGTACTCAGGGGTACAGGCAGGAGGGAAGTATGAAAGGGAAGAGCAAAATTGATTATGTATCAGCATTGTGAAAATACCTCCAGTAATTTTTGGGAAAATTTATATATCAGCTCCAAACTAGAGTTCGGGGGCACCTCGCCACTGTGGTGCGAAATTTTTACGATCGGATTCATGAAGCCATTGATGCTGCGATGATACAATTGGAATATTACCTGAATACACAGCTCTTCTCTCCGTCTCTCTCCAAAGGCAAGCCTGTAACTATTGCGTTTGCTCTCCAAAGCCTGTTTAATATCTATCCATGACACGATCCTTAACACTTCTCGGTGGAAGACTACCACATCTACCTGCGTAGACTTAGTAACCCACCCAGTACATGGTACAAAGAGGTGCATGAGAAGGGAGGTGTGGCTACACGGCTGAGTGAGCGGCAATGACCTGTGTACAGCGTGCAGTTGGTAAATACCGAGAATAGAAGGAGAGCCTTGTTCTGATGTAAGTGACAAGAGAAGGTTGAAGGCAGAGCAGCGTCGCCAGCAGGGGTGTGCGGAAGCTCCTTGGGTTCTCAGTCGCCCTCTTCTTGGTTCTGTTGATGAACTGTTCAACTCCTGGGAGTTCCGGTGGGAGATGACATCATGGGTGTTATTTAAGAGTATGGGAAGAAGGAATGGGCTCCATGAGGATACTGGGCCTCTGTTTATTCCACTCACCTGCCAGGCTCCAAACCTTCTTGGCTGGTTCCCAACTTGTCTTTCTCCTGTGGAATATTTCAGATGTACACTGCCATCTGTTGAGGGGCCTGGGCCCAGGCTGCGCAGTTCAGCCTGGGGCCCCTCTGCTGCCTCAGGCAGGGAGGTGGCCCTGAGCCTCTGGTGCCAGGCTCTTATCTTCCCTGCCCTACAACAGCCTATGTAGGCTTCAAAGAGTGATGGATGAGGGCACCAACCTGGCCACCTCCTCTCATGTCTGCATCTGGATTGGTGGCAAAGCGGTGGTTTCCTGTCCTGTTTGTGCCTTGTCTTGCACGTTCCGCTCACATTACTGCAAATGTCTCCTGGCTTCGACTGGATGCCCTGGGATCTTTCTCTTCCATGCTGTACATTAACTCGTCTCTATTCTGGCATTTTTGGAAACTGCCTTTGCCAGAGGCTGGAGGGTGGCAGTTGGGGGAGGGGAAACTACTCTAAGGAATGCATTCCCATAAAATCAATAGAGGATCACTCAGATGACTGAAGACAAGGTGCTTCAAGCACTTGGATACTGTTTTTGGAGTATTGGGGGCCTATCCTTTCAACCCATCTTACCCAAGAAAACCTTTTTATGCAGAAAGCAAAGCTGTCTCCCCATCTGGAATTGACACATAACAAAGTGCCCCAGCTTTTCTCGCATGGCAGACTCCAGTGCAATCAATGTGCGTGCCCTGGAATGTGCGATCCAGCCGTCCTCCTGTGACCCCGGCTGGAGCACCAACCATCTGAAATGTGGGATTGATGAACAGAAGCCTGCTCTGCCACTCAGTTGTGTGCCCGCAGGCCTGAATGGCACATTTATCTTTCCAGAGAGCTTTCATGTGCCCATGCTTCCTCTAATTGGATCTCATCAACCCTGGGAAACGTGCAGAGGGGGGCTCATCACTCCCATTCTCATTTGGCTGATGTGATTCTGGGAGGACACATGATGTGCCCAAGGTCATACTTTTTTGGGTGGAATATCATCCAACTCAAAATCCAGAGTTGTTCTCCTGTGTCAGAAATTCACTCCTGTGTCTCCTGTTTTCTGAATCATAAAATCACTATTCTCAGACCTATGGCCCCCGAGTCTGTGACACTGAGCCTACTAATTCACTTTTAGAGAACTTAAGAGCACTGATACAGGAGGATCTATTAATTCACACTCGCCTAATATAGAATCACATTAGCATGAGAAAATCCAGGTTGCCATATGGAAAAAAGCATGGCCTGAACAATTGGCTTAACCTCAGTAACAATATCAACAGGAACTGATCCTGAAGAAGGGATCCTGAAGAAGTTGGAGGCACTGTGCCTCCAACTCGGGGCTTGACCTCATAGCCATAGTATATGGTAGGTGCAATTGCTTTTGCCAATTTGAAGCCAAGATATCAGAGACACAGGCAGACTGAGTTATTTGCACAAGATCACACAGCTAGTAGAAAGCTAAGGCAGGATTTGAACCACTAACGATGAAGACTATGGTCATCAATGCTGTTGCTACATATTATGTAAGACTGTCTATGTGACAGAAGGAAACATTTATTAAGACAAACCCTGGAAAAAATGAATTTCAAAAGCTAGTAAATCCTGGGCTTGGTGGGACACACCTTTCTTTAATCCCAGCACTTGGTTGAAGAGGCAGGTGGATCTCTGAGTTTGACACTAGCCTGGTCTACTGGTCTACATAGTGAAGTACAGAACAACCAGGATTATATAGTGAGACCCCTCTCACAAAAATAAAAAAGAAAGAGGGAAAAAGAAAGAACCCTTAAATCTCAGTCTTTGGGACCTGATATACTAACTATAAAAGATTATTCACTGCTATTTCAAATGGGCCCTGAGAAATTTTATCTGATATATCTTAAGTCAGAATATATTTTAAAAAAATTATATGCCAGAAAAATTTAAAGGGCTAGTATCTGACTGAGTGGTAAAGAGCTTGCTTGTGAAGTGTGAGGCCCTGGGTTCAATCTTTAGCATTAAGAAGAAGAAGACAAAAATGATTAGAGAAAGTAAGAGAGATGGGGTCATATCTCATGTTAGACCAGTCTTACTAGATCATTCGTAGCTTAAACCTCTAGCCTAAGGCCACTCTCCCTGTCAGCGATGGAATAGTTCACGGTCGACACCCCAAAACCTTTTTACTTATTACCTCAGCCTCCTCTCCAGTTGCAGGATCAAGATTACAAGTTTGTTTATCGATATATCTGGGGGTTTAAAAAACACCATGAGATGTGATCAAAAGCCAACAGACCAGAAAAGACAAGAATGGTAAAAGACAAATTGCTCCCTGCCAGGAAAACAAATAAAATTTTAAGACGTAACAAACTCAGCCAAGTGTTTTAGTAGCAGCAGGGATACATTCTCCTCACAGGCCCGCTAGACCTGACTGCACTTAAGCCCACCTCTGAGAGATTCATGTCAGTTTGAGAACATTCATTCTCGGTCTGAGAACACTGGAACCATGGTGCACCAGCGAAGCAATTATAAGTACAACCAAGTAGGCCGAAGAGAAACTATTCAGGCCTCCTAGCAGTTCTCCGTGTGCACAAATAAATGAATAGCTTGGTGCTGTATCCAACTCCTCAAACATATACCTTCTATAGTTTGACTAAGATGCCTATTATATTGTGACGAAAATGCCTAAATATCCTATTCTGCCCATTATTGCATAGCAGTGAAGACTTGGTTTAACTCAACTGCTATAAGAACATCTACTAAAACCAACAAAGACATTTGCAGGCTTACAGTGAATCTTCACAAAAATCTCCTTTTTTCCCACATTTGCTTTTCTTTAAAGTGAAAAAAAAAAAAATCAGGTATAGCCCACAAGTGACACTTGTTTTAATCTGTTCAACTTTGTGTATTCAATTTCTTTGGGGAAATAAATAGTTCCAAGAACAGATAGGCCTCTAGGGATTCAGGATGGGTACAAGGCAGAAAACACAAAGCATCCTTCTAATGCGGGAAACTTTGTCAAACAATTTGTGCACCTGGATTCCAACCACTGCAGTGGGATTTGTAGCCCCACCCATAATAACCCAAATTCCGTTATAAAGAAAAAGGAGATTAGAGAGAATGATTCTTACGAAAGGTGACTTGAAATTCAGTTTTGATGATTCAAGCATCTTGAGCAATCTATCCTTAAAATTTTCTTTCACACATGCCTAGGTGGAGATGAGTAAAGAAAAAGATTGGGGGGGGGGGGAATATGCTTCATCCCCCCCCCTTTTCCCAAATGCTTTAGTCAACTGTTTCTTACACCATTTAAAAAAAACCAAAACACATAACTAAAATTTTATTGACCCAAAGATCTTGTTCTTTCAGATAATTAAAAGTCAAAAAAAGAATTCCAAAATGAAATGAAGAAAAGGGGGATCAGTAAATAAAGAAAGGAAGAAAGGAAACTGTTAGGGACAGATGGGGGGCACGAGCCAAGGGTTCTCCGTCATCACCACCCCATCTGCAGGTCAAGCTAAGAACAAGCATATTGTTTCCATTCAGTAGATTAGCAAAATCTGTTCCTAGGACAACTTTAAAACTAGCCCTACTTTTAAGTCTCTATCAGTTAAGTCCTAGAGAGCAGAAATGGGTTTCAAAGTCTGTTGGCTGCTCACGGTATCATTTGCCACTTCACATCTGTTTAACTCGGAAGTGACTTTCCCAATCAAGCCTGTTTTCTGGGAGCGCCCCACGAAATCACTCGGGTTTTATGCACTGGAGATCATGTACATGTCAGGAATTCATGTAGGTCTAAAATAAACAGATGCTCTGCAGCTTTGCCGTTTCCAATCTGATATTCCCCCAAAAATAGAAGGTCAAGAAATGGAGAGTGCTTGGAAGAGAGAAATGGATGAATGTTATAGTTTAAAAAAAAATGGCAAACACCAGAAAAGATTATTTTTAAACTGTAAAATTTCTGGGCAGATTCCCTTTATGGATCATCATAACATAAAGTATTATTGCTCTCTTCTCAGAGCCTGGCTCATTTTTTATTTGTTCGTATGGGTGGATTGGCTGTTATATTCCAGAGACTCACAGTTGCCCAGCTTCCTTGGCTGGTCAGGGCAAATGCTATAATTCAGCATTGCTTCTCTATATGCAAAGCAAGAACTCTTACAGCTTTCTGCCAACCGACGTGGAGACGTGGTGATGGATCCCCACTCTGGAGCATTATCACTGCGCCCAGCTGTGAACTGACTTGCTGCCCCTCTCCAGAGTTGAGCTTGCTGTAGTTGGGATTCTAGGTCAAAGGTAAAGCAAATGTTTCTAGAGACATAGAGGAAGGGAGGGTGAGTTTCATTTCAGCCCTCCTGATTTAAGGTCCTAGGGTAAATGCCACTGTAGCAAGGCTCCAGACCAGCAGCAGGATGACATAAGCGCTTCTATTTCTAACCCAGTTACCCACCAGAACTCAAAGCATCCTGAAGCTCATGATGTATAAATTTAATTTCTCTTTTATGGCCGGAGCAGTGTTTTCCATGATTTATAAATCATTTGGTCGGTGATTTCTTTGAAATCTTTGCCTCATTTATGCTCTTGACCTCTTGACCTCCCAATACATTTATTTATGCCACGGATCCCTTTGCAGTGGTACAGGGTAATGTCATTTGCCTGAGACTGGGTGGCTGAAAGGCAAAGAAAACAAAGACAAACGTTAAAAGAGGGGGTGGGGGTTGGTGCAAAAAATGTGTGTTTAAAAAGGAGGGATAAACAAAAGAAACTGTGGAGACTTAAAACATATTATTCTTGTGCTATTGATTTATTGCAGAAGTGTCCCATTTATTGAATACTTTATGGGTATCTAAGTATATGCCAGTTGATGGGGCAATGAGCAAATACTGATCCTCACAGCAAAAATATTTGCTTTAAATGTCATGACATGCCTTGTCTAAATATGATTCTTTCCAGATGGTTATTTTTCAAGTTTCAGAAATGGAAAAATATGCCTTAGGACAAATATACATAAAAATTACGTCTTTCTCCTTTGTCTCTTTTTTTAATTGTAGTTTATTAATACTCTTCTGTTTGCCACGGAGCAACATGCTGAAGAAATCTGGTCTGAATGACATCTGATTAATTGGGCAGGGCACTTCCTACACAGCTCTTTGCTGATACCCCAGCTGTCCAAGAATCAGTTCATTATGAGAGATGCAGAGGCAGGCGGCAGTCACAAAACCACTGGGAAGCTGGGTCTGTGCTAACAGATTGGCACAATTTGTACCACTGGTGCTCAGAACCTACAGAGCTTACACAGCCCAGAGCCAAGGACAGGCTCTGCCTCTCAGGATAGCCAGTGTTCCTCCAGTACCATTTGCTCATTACTGAAACACCGTGAAGAAAATGGATCCTCAACAATTCCCTCAACAATACCTGCTGCAGACCCAGGGCCTCTGATTGTATATATATACAATGACACACACATACACATCAACATACACAAACATACTGGATCACAGACATCATCCAAAGGTGAGACTCAATATCCTCTTGGCTAGTCAACAACACATTAAGTTGAAATGCCCATTTCCAGTGCTATAGAAGGTTAAATGCTTTTGTGCTTCCAGGCTTCTTTAGTTTATAGAGAAAGCATGTCATTTACACATTCAAATTATGTAAATTTACCTATAATCATTCCTTCCCCCTTAGCCACAGAGCATATGTTCCAAGATTCTAGTAGATACTTGAAACTATAAATAGCATTAAACCTCACACATACTGACTTTTGCTATACACATACAGACCTGTGTTAAAGGCTTAGTTATCAATTGGGCACACTGAAATATTAACAATTATAACTAATAGTAAAAGTGAACAAACTTAATAATATACTATAATAGAGGTTCCAGAATCCCTACTCTGTCCTTGGGGACCATTACAAAGTAAAGGCTTCCTGAACAAAAGCATTGTTAACCACGCGGTGGATCTGACAGTATATGCAGATCTAAATGACTAATATTTTGGCATTATATGCTACTTGGATACACTGGACAAAAGGATAATGTAGGTTCCCAGAAGGATGCTGCAGGACTGTGTAAGGTCGCAACACACTATTCACAATGACACACAGTTCAAAACATATGAGTTGGTTATTTTTACACTTATCAATTTTATATTTTCAGACATTTTGACCATAGGTGAATGAAATCACAGTGGAGGAATCCTCAGATAAAATAGAATTACCACCCTATAAATGAGGATGGAAGAAGGGAACAATGATATGAAAGGAATAGCAATTCGAATAGGTATACAAAAGGTAGAGAGCGTAATGGCTAGACTGGGTAGCATGAGTGACTTTTCTCCCTCTGGTTTTGCCTCCCGTGTGCCTCTCAGATTCTGAGCCTCTTAGAAACCTGAGCATGACTCAAGAGTGGAGCTGATCACATCCTATTTTCACCTTACATATTGATACTGGGAAGCCTAGTTCTAAAAGTAGAGCAAATGGAATTCTGTAAGCAAAAGAGTAATAGTACCAGTGCAGGACTGGTTCCATGACCCCTCACAAAAAAACAAAATACAGGGACGTTACACTCTCTTTGGTCCCAGTATTTGCGTAAAACTTATGCATATCCTCCTCTGCTTGTATATAACCTATACATACCCCCTGTACTTGCATGTAACATACACATATACCCCTGTGCTTGCATATAACCTACACATATACCCCCGTGCTTGCATATAACCTGTTTCTTTCCTCCTGTGTGCTTTAATTTATTTTATATTGCCTGTAAATGCTTTGCAGTGATTACACTATATTGCTTAACCCTAGGAAAAGCCTGTGCATATTCAGGACAGATGCAAGCTGTTTTCTTTTTAATATTTTGGACCCAGAGTTGGCTGAACTCAACAGTTCAGAGCCCATAAACCTCTTCCATAGACTGGAAGAAAGATATTGCTAAGAATGGCCAAGGTATAAACACAGAGGAAAAAGCCAGAGCTAAACACAAACACCAAGCAAGAATCAAGTCCTAGTGATTAGAGACACAAGGTCAAAATCAGAACACAGTGACAAAATGTTGACGCTGCTCACTTCTAAGTGGATGGCTATTTTTTCACTCTCTAAAGCTCCACTCAAAGCAAAAGATGGTAGCACAGGTCTGTAATCCAAACTACACCAGGTGCTGAAGCTGAAAGATCTCAAGTTCAAGACCTGCCTGGGCTTCAGAGAAAGTTTCAGGTCCATCTGGGCAACTTTCTGATCTCCTACCTCAAAATACAAAGTGAAAAAGAAAGGGCAGGAGAAGGGGTCTTGGGGTACAGCTCATTGGTAGGGTGTTTGCCTAGCCACTGTGAAACCCTAGGTTCGATCTCTCTCAGAGATAGATCATATTTTACAATTTATCAGAAAAACATAAAAATTAGCTTTATGATGGAGGCAGAGGGATTGTCAAGACCCTAGCCGTGAAAATCCAAACACTCTGAAAGAGAAGTCCAGGGACCAGCAGGCAGACTTTGCTAACAGAGCTTTGACCTGGAATGTTCTAGGGCTGGAGATCACCAGGCATTGGGAAGTTCAAGTTCATTTTTCTCTTATTCAGTGTGATTGCAGCTCCAAGCAGAGAGAGCCAACTTCAAATCTAACACTTCAAACTTTAGTGTGTGATCTTGAGCAGGTCATGTGCCCTATTGGAAAATAGTGTCTTAATTAGGGATTCTACTCTTGTAATAAAACCCCATGACCAAAAACAAGTTGGGGAGGAAAGGGTTGATTAAGCTTATGCTTCCACATCACTGTTCCTCGTCAAAGAAACTCAGGACAGGAATTCAAACAGTGCAGGAACCTAGAAGCCAGACCTGTTGCAGAGGCCATGGAGGAGTTTTGCTTGTTTTTCTCATGGCTTGCTCACCCTGATTTTTTATAGAACCCAGGACCACCAGCCCAGGGGTGGCACCAATCACCATAGGCTGAGCCCTCCCCCATTGATCACTAATTGAGAAAATGCCCTACAGTCTTGCTTACAGCCTGTTCTTATGAAAGCATTTTCTTGATGATTCAGGTTTCCTTCTTTCCAAATGACTCTAGGGGCTAGAGTCTAACCTGTGTCAAGTTGATGTAAAACTGGTCAGCACAGACGGCATACTACTCAACATTGAACTGTGAGTGGGGAGGCTGGAATGTTTTGGCAATTTCCCATATATGTAAATGTTCCTTCTATGGCCAATTTTATAATAACAACTTGTTGTTAAACAGGTCACAGTGTTAGCACTGTGCAAATATGCTCACTTAAGATGGTAAAAGCCCACCTGGCTACAGTGTCATCTCTTCTTAGCCTTGTAATAGCCAAGCACCCACCAGACATGATACTGAAGACCTCTAATCACTAGGATAACAGGCAGGATGATTGAAGGTTCAGGGATTAGGGCTAACCTAGGGCTAAATAGTGAGATATTGTTTGTCTCAAACAAGAAAGAAAACAAAAATAAACAAAAATCTTAATTATCCATCCATAGATACATTGTCTATAAGGAGGTTTAAAAGACCAAAAATGTTGTCTACCTTGTTGAGAAAGGCTGCACTATTTAGCCTAAGCTGACTCATTGTTTTCAACCTGAGCATCACCATTACTGGGATGACAGGCAAGCACCTCCACTGGTTGAGTTATAGTACCATCATCATCATCATCATTGTGTGTATATGTGTGTACATGATTCTGGTGGGGAGGAGAGGCACCTGCCACTGTGCATGTCTGGAAGTCAGAGGACAACATTTCAGGAGTTGGTTCTCGTCTTACATCTCTACTTAGGTTCTGGGGCTCCAACTCGGGTCATTAGGCTTACATTGTCCATTGTCTGGTAGTAAGCACCTTTACATGTTAAGTCAGTCTTGCCGGTTCTGGGTTAATTTTTAATAAAAGTAAAATGTAACCCCCTTTAGGAAATGGATCTTTAGTGATGCTCTTCACTAAAGGGGGCTGTGGAAGAAGCAGGAAATGGTGCCAGCATGGATCACAGTCAAGTTGATGCTAGGTCTGTGTTTCCAATTCTCCAGGCCCCTGTTTTCCCGGATCCTTAAGTATTTCTCTGGTTTCTCGGGAAAGATGTCTCACAGAATCATAAAGAAGGGTATAATTGCTCTCACTAGAAAGCCAAGAAGGGTTCCTAGAAACACAAGGGTTAGCTGCTTATACTTAAAAGTCTGAAGCACCTAGATCAATTTCTAAAGAGCAAACCTCACTCTCCTCATTACTTACTGCCTATGCTGAGAATTTTATGCAGGTTCACTTTATTATTCTTTGTAAATAATACAGGCCATGTAGTAAATAAGAGACAACTTTCAGTTGTTGGAGACAAATGGTAAAGAAGCTATCTGTAGGAGACACGGCCTTTGTTATGGTTCAAACAACATAATCTACATCAGGGATATCAAATATGTCCAGTTCTCATCATTAGTCTTCCCCTTAGGTGTCTACAACTTGATCACCAATCAAGTCAACATTGATCTCAATCTTTTCCAAACCAACCCTATCAATCAGTGAGTATTGTCATGAGAAAGGAAATCTATTTGCTCCTCCTAATTTAACTGGCTGCCTCCTTTGCCTGTGTTATCATTAGCATTGGGGAAATTTCAATTAGTCAGTTGCACAAAAAATAGTTGTTGTTGTTGATGTTGTTATTTAAACACACACCATGCTGACCTCCACAGTTCACCTGCTTTCACCTCAGATGATGAAATCTCTGAGAGTCAACACCGACAGCAGGGTTGCATGAGGGCCTCACCTCAAGGCCCACCTCTCTCGCACCAAGCAAGTCCCTCAGCAGACAGCTATTGGATTTCAGTCTCAAACCTAAAGCTGGAAGTGTATGAACTTGCCTCTATTCCCTCCAAATACCCTCCATTTGCCTTTCTCCTCATGGTAACTCCTGACACTTTTCTCAATGGTCACTATCAAGAGGAACAATATTATTCCTCAGTGTTGGACCAGATCCTTTTACACAGAGTGCTAGCTATTTCTAGAATATTTACACTGCAAGACCAGGAGATGCTAAAATTATACACCACCTCATCTGTTTCAACCAACAACGGCAGATAGCTCAGAAGAAAAAATATTTTGGGAATTTTTCTTCCCTTTAATTGATATAGTTCTTTTGAGGTGAATTCTCGGAGTTTTTTTCCATCAGATTATAAAGAAACCATTGAGCTCAACTTATATTTTTCTATCTAGTTTTATGCTAAATAAATATGTGGCCCTAAGATGAGGCGGCAAGGGACAAGATGATAAACATGGCTTCCAGACCTCTCCATAAGAACTTCCTCCTTACTCTGAATTCTGGGGTACTGGAGCGTATGTGGGTATAAGCCAGCTGTGTTTGTATAAGGGCAGGGAACTGGAGAGTTACACATCCAGCAGGTGAAACTGATCCAATGAAGCTAATTGGGGCTCCAAACTTATCTTTCCTCAATAATATTTACTTTGGGGGGTCTGAGTATTCCCCCAAATTGCTATAATTACATTATCCTTGTCAACACAGTCTAGATGAACCATTTCAACCGTGTCTTGAGACAAGTCAGTTCTGTTTTATAGCAGCGGAGGCAGGGATTATAAGAGAATCCCGATTAATCAAATCTGAAGTGGGAATTCCAAATTTTATGAATGTTATTCAAATCAATGGCTCAGAGAAGGGGCTCCAGAGTGAATGAGGCCAGAGTTCAAAGCCTCTAAAACAATGGCCCATTGGTTTTGCCACTCAAATCTCAATTTTCCTCTGTAAATTATAAATACTGTGTCTGCATCTTGTGGATAACAGTGCATGAATTCTAAGTCCTCAACACTGTATTCTCAAAAGAATAGAAAAGCATTTTTGTTGTTGTTCAATTTTATTTTCTTCATCCTATTTCACTGGGAAGGGTAGAAAATAGGAATGCAAAAGTTAAGTTTATTTTTGATTCCCAAATTAATAGGAATAATCCTTCCTTTCTCCTCACATTCTTGTGTATTTCTTAGAAGCAGGTCACAGACAAGTGAGCAGAGTTCACATCTCATGACAGTAGGGTTACTTACTTGAAGATATTCTCTCATTGTCATCAAAGAAAACAAATTTAAATTTCTAACAATGTCCACACCATTGTTCCGGGATTTCTGTGACTTCCTGCGGGAGGGCACATCCCTGAATATAAAATTGGGAGAACTAAGCTGGCTTTGATGAATGTGATCCAGTGCCTTTAGCAGCCCTGTAGAACAGGCCAACAAATTACACTCTTTCTCCCTCTCTGTTACCTTGCACAGCCCCCAGGAGAATTGCACAGTCATCGGCTGAAACTCTCGAGTGGCTGCCTGGAAAGCAAGGCGGATGGCAGAGGAAGGCACTGCAGGAATATTGATTGGAGGCCCACCTCTCTAATTAAGGAAACCTTAGGTTTGTGATTCTGAGGAGCTTACAGCACCAATTTCCCAAATTCAGCCCGACACACTTGCTCCTCTATGTGAGGTCCCCTGGGGGTCTACCAAAGGCTTTGTATTCATCACCAGAGAAACAAGAATCACAGGCTGCACTAGGTCAATTTCCCACTTGGGCTTCTGAAGGTGGAAGATACATCCTGACACCCAGTGTCTCAAATTGCTCCTTCTAAGACCCAGGAAGCTCACACCAGCCTGAATGGCAACATTGGGTTTTTCCTGGAAGGCATCTTTTTTTCTTTTCTTTTGTTTCTTTTATGGAAATTTTTTTCATAAAATATATTCTAATCAAGTTTTGTTGTTTGATAATTTCATACACATATCTAAATATTCTGGCTACACACACATACACACACACACACACATTTTCTACATCCTGATTAGCCCCTTCCTCAGGTTTTTTTGGGGGAAAAGGGCTATTTTGTGACTTACAGTTTAACCACTGGATCAGAAGTGGCCATTGGAGTAGGCTGGGGTGTTTGGTGGGTCCACAACTGAAGGCAATGAATTCCTTGCTCTCTGAATCTACTAGTAACAAATAGTTCAGTGCTGGAGGGTAGGGCTTCTGAGGTCCTCCCAGAAGGGCTCCTTATTTTGCCTGTGTCTCTCACCATTACTCTGAAAGAAAAATGAGATGATTACAATCTAAGACCTGGGACAGCAAAATAGCCTAAGTGTTAAAAGAACAGTCTGGGAAGGTGAGTAACATGGTCTGGTTTATATTTGTCATGTGTACCATCAAGTTTCTTAAATCCTCTGCTCTCCATGGTCCTTGTATATGCAATAAAAATAATAATATCAGTTTTAAGATTGTGTTTCTGAGAAATAAATGATATAATTAATATAAAATGCTTATACTCATAGTAAGTAGAAAGTGCTCATCTCGAATGAATTGGGGAAGAGAATAAATGCCACTGAGTGAGCTCATAGGGTGGCTAATAGACATTCAACTGCTAGACTAGACCATGGGGAACATCATTTTTGCCTATTTATGTGACCTGTCATACCTGGCGGATGTGGATTAAATCCACACAGCCAAAATCTGGTGGATGAAAGGTCGTGTCTTTTTTGCTATATCTGGCATCAAGGTGATCTTGGCTATAGTCCATAGGACAGTGGTTCTGAACCTTTGCATCATTACCTCTCTGGAGGTGAAACAACCTTTTCAAAGGGGTTACCTAAGACCACGAGAAAACACAGAAATTTATATTTTGATTCATAACAGTAGCAAAATTTCAGTTATGAAGTAGCAATAAAAATAATCTTATGGTGGGGATCATCATAATACGAGAAGCTGTAGTAAAGTGGCACAGCATTAGGAACATTGAGAACCACTGCCGTAGGGTAACCTAGAACCTAACTGCTGTCCCATGGGAGAAGAAAAAGTAGAAAGAGAGTACAGCAGACTCCTGCTGCATGTCTATTGCTGCGGCACAGGAAGATAGATAAGAGAAAAGATCAAGAGAGAGAAGTAGTTATAACCACAGGCCATTTAAGAGCCACCAGACTCTCGTAGAGATAATTACCCAGAAATATCTAGGATGCAGGTCCTCAGTGATACTTGAATCTTGAACAAATGGAGTGACAATTTTTCTTTAACCTAGTAGTCTGAGCATTGGACCTTACTTGACCTTTCCCTCATTTCACTGGAGAGAATACATATAGTAAGACTGGATGTTATCAGGAAAATTAGTGGGAAATCCATTGGAACAGAAAATTTTAAGAATCATTGCACAGAACAATAACAACAAAGACTACTAAAAGATGCAAGGGGAAAAGGCCAAATAACATATAAAAGCAGAACTATTTAAATTATGCCAGACTTCCCAACAAAGACCTTAAAGGCAGAAGGGTCTGGGCAGATGTCTTGCAGTGTCTAAGAGGCCATAGCTGCCAGCCCAGACTATTATACCCAGCAAAACTTTCAATTGCCATAGATAAAGAAAACAAGATATTCTATAACGAAACCAAATTTAAACAATATCTATCCACTAACCCAGCCCTACAGAGGATACTAGAAGAAAAACTCCAATACAATGAAGACTACAACATAAAAACAGATAAATTAATCTGACAGAAGAAAAAGGGGGGAATAGCCTTGAACACATTGGCACAGGAGACCAACAGTTCAGGAACTAAGATCAAAAATTAATAAATGGGATCTCATGAAACTGAAAAGCTTCTGTAAGGCAAAAGACACCCACAAAAAGACAAATGAGCTGGGTATGGTGGCACACACCTGTAATCTCAGCACTCAGGGACATAGAGGCAGACAGATCTCTGTAAATTCAAGGCCAGCCTGGTCTACAAAGTGAGTCCAGAACAGCCAAGTCTACACAAAGAACCCAGTCTCGAAAATCCAAAAACAGACTAACAAAAAGGACAAAACAGCAGCCTACAGAATGGAAAAATTTCTTCACCAGCCCTACATCTGACAAAAGCCTGATACCCAAAATATATAATTAGACAGCAACAAACCAAACAACCCAATTAAAAAATGGGGCACAGACCTAAACAAAGAATTCAACAGAGGAATCTTTAATGACCAAAAAGCACTTAAAGAAATGTTCAACAGCCTTAGTCATCAGGGAAATACAAATTAAAACAACTCTAAGATTCCATCTTACTCCAGTTAGAATGGCTAAGATCAAAACCTCAAGTGACAGCACATGCTAAAAAGTATATGGAGAAAGGGAAAGCCTCCTCCATTGCTTGTGGGAATATAAACTTGTACAACCACTTTGAAAATCAATCTGGTGGTTTCTCAGAAAACTGAAACTAGATTACCTCAAGACCCAGCTATACCATTCCTAGGCATATACCCAAAAGATGCTCCACCATACCGAGAGACAGAGGAAGGCAGATCTCTGTGAGTTTGAGGCCAGCCTGGTCAACAAAGCAAGTCTAGAACAGCCAAGGCTACATAAAGAAACCCTTTCTCAAAAAGGAATAAGAAAAGGGAAGAAGGGAGAAAAGAAAAGAAAGATGCTCTACCATATCACAGGGACTTGCTCAACTATATTCATATCAGTTTTATTTATAATAGTCAAAAACTTGAAACAATATAGATGTCCTTCAACTGATAATGGATAAAGAAAATATGGAACATTTACACAATGAAATATGAAAAACAAAGACATCTTAAAATTTGCAGGCAAATGGATGGATCCAGAAAAGATCATTCTAAGTGAGGTAACCCAGAAAGACAAACATGGTATATACTCACTTATAAATGGATATTAGTCATAAAGTACAGGATAACCATGGTACAATCCACAGACCCAAGGATGCTAAGTAACAAGTAGGGCCCAAGGCAGGATGCTTGAATCTCAATGAGAAGTGGAAATAGACATCTGGAGTAGAGGGAGGGAATTGGAAGGGTAAGGGGTAGGAAGGAAACAGGAGGGATCAAGTGTGGGGAGGATAGTGGATGGTGGGAGAGAACTAGAAGCATTGTGGAGGTATCTCTGAGACAAGATAAAAATCTAGTACAATGGAAACTCCCAGGAATCTATGAGGGTGACCCTAGCTAAGACTCATAGTAGTAGTAGGGAATATGGAACATGAAAACGTCACCTCCTGTAAACAATGAAGGGATGGGGACACCATCCCAGCCTCAAAAACCTTTGACCCACAATTTTTCCCTGCTATCAGAGGTGCAGAAATAAAGAAAGTGAGGGAATGGCCAATCAATGACTGGCCCAACTTGAGTTCCCATGCCATAAAAGAGAGTCTACCCCTGACACCGTTAATAATATCCTGCTATACTTGCAGACAGGAGGCAAGCATAACAGCCTTCTGAGAGGCTTCACCCAGCAGCTGATGAAAACAGATGCAGAGACCCACAGCCAAACAACAGGCAGAGATCAGAGCATCTTTTAGAAGAGAGAAAGGAAGAATTGAAGGAGCCAGAGAGGTCAAGGACACCACAAGAAAAACTACAGAATGAACTAAACTGGGCCCATAGAGGCTCACAGAGACTGAACGACCAACCAGAGGGCATATGTGGGATGGACCTAGACCCTCTAAACATATATAATAGATGCACAGCTTGGTCCTCATGTGGGACCTCTAAGAGCAGGAGCAGGGTTGTCTCTGACCCTGTTGCCTGGCTTTGGATCCCTTTTCTCTAACTGGAAGGCCTTGTCTATCCTCAACAGAAGAAGATACATCCAGTTCTACTACAATTTGATATGCCAAGGCAGGTTGATATCCATGGAAGGTCTTCCCTTCTCTGAAGAGAAAGGAAGGGAGACATAGTGGTGAGGGAAAGTGAGAGGGAGGACCTGGGAAGAGAAGAGGGAGGGGAAGCTTCAATCTCCAATCTGGATGTAAATTAATTAATTAAAAATATCATGTTTGAATGAAGAGTTGCTTGGTTATGATGTCTTGTCATAGCAATAGAACCCAATCCAACTGTAGAATATTTAGTATTAATTTCAGCCCTCACCCACTTGTCAACAGCACTTTGCCATACAATGAAGACAATCAGAACTGTCTCCAGGAATTCCAAGTCTCCTTGTGAGCAAACAGCTATGCCTATACTAGACACAGCTACTGCTTCAATAAACAAGGCCCAGTTCACAACCAGCATCCTGTAGTTCTGACCAATTTGCTTACCTACCACAGGAGCCTAAAGGCTTGGCTCCAGCAGGCTAATGAGACAAACAAACACCTCTGGATTAATGCTCGTCAGCAGGCCAGGAGGGAGGAGAATCCAGTCAATTCTCCATCCATAAAGAAAACACACTCTCCTTTTTCCACTTCATCAGCCACAGCAAATCTCATGCACATAGATTTCTCCAAGGGCTGAGAAAGACCAACATCAGCATTTGCCCAGAAGCAGAAATATTGAGTAACCAGCCCTAGTGAAAATAGCCATATCTAGCACTTAGGAAAGTTTAGAATTTCCTCCAGATGCCTTTATCGTTACTAGTTACAAGCTTCTATTCTTTATTCTGTCACTGTTTCCTTAATTAAAAAGCTGGCTTCATTTGGGGCTGTACTTAGCAAATTTATCTTTGAATTTTCTTCCAGCATCAAATCTCACATATACCATAATTCTTTAATACATTTGCCATATTGGCCCACTTAGAAAAAAAACTGATTATTTTAATAAAAGCTCTGCTTTAAAATATATCAGATCATTCTATTATAGCATGATTTAATATACAAATTGTATTGCTATCCATAAAATAAAACACAATTTTAAAAATACCACAGAGTTTGATATGTTATATTTATTTGGTTCTATTCAGGTTCAAGAACCTTGTGATTTCCATCATAATATGCTTTTTTTTAACCAAAGAATTATTTAGAATTATAATTCTCTGCTTTTTTCTCTACATGAGATGTTTGGATAAAGGCCTCATTCTATTCTTTTATTTTTTCTTTAATATGAGAATGAACTGAGTAACTTTATTCATGGCTTGAAAAAATGGTTTGAATAACAATAATAGTTCTTTTTTTGCATCATTAAACTTCTTACATATGTTAATCTCTTAAATCCTAGTAATAAGCCATACGAAGTATATGACTGTAGTTGGCATTTCTAATTTATTTTTATTTTTGTAAATTTTTAATTTTTTTAATTTATTCAGTTTACATCTCAATCATAGCCACTTCCCTTATTTCCTCCTAGTCCCATCCTCCCTCTCTCTTCTCCCCTACCCCCCTGCCCCAGACCTCAGAAAGGGGGAGCCCTCCTCCCTTACCAACTGGCTACAGATTATCAAGTCTCTTGGGACTGTCTGCATCTCTGTGGCCTGGCATTGCCACTCGCCCAGGGGGAAGTGATCAAGGAGCATGCACCAGAGTCCATGTCCAAGACAGCCCCTTGTTCCCTTACTAGGGTAACCCACATAGAGACTGCGCTGCCTATTGGCTACATCTGAGTTCCCAATAGGTCTGCTCCATGTATGGTCCTTGGTTGGTCCATCAGTCTCCACAAGCTCCATCACCCTTGGCCCAGATTTGTTGGCTCTGTCAGCCTTCTTGTGGAGCTCCTGTCAACTCCAGGTCCTTCTATCCCCATCCCCCAATCTCTTCCATAAAACTTCCTGTGCTCTGCACAAAATTTGACTATGAATCTCAGCAATCTGCTTCCATCCCCTGCTGGGTGGAGTCTTTCAGAGGACATCTATGGTAGGCTCCTGTCCTGTTCCCTCTCTTTCACCGCTTCAGGTGTCTATTCTGTTTACTCTTCTGAGTGAGAATTAAGCATCCTCCCTCGGTTTATCCTTGTTACTTAGTCTCTTTAGGTGTGTGGATTGTAGTATGGTTATCGTATACTGTAAGGCTAACATCTGCTTATAAGTGAGTATATGCCCTGTATGTGTTTCTGGTTCTGGGTTACCTCACTCAGGATAATCCTTTACAGATCCATCCATTTGCTTGCAAATTTCATGATGTCTTAAAAAAAAAAAAATGACTGAATAGTATGCATTGTGTAAATGTTCCACCATTTTTTGTTTTGTTTTGTTTTGTTGGGTTTTTTTTTTTGTTTTTGGTTTTTTTTTATTAATTACAGTGTATTTACTCTATATGCCCCCTGTACCTCCCTCCCCTATCCTCTCCCAATCTCACTCTACCTTCTCCTCCTCTACCCATGTCCCTCCCCAAGTCTACTGATAGGGAAGATCCTCCTCCCCTTCCTTCTGATCCTAGTCTATCAGTTCTCTTCAGGAGTGGCTGCATTGTCTTCCTCTGTGGCCTAGTAAGGCTGCTCCTCCCTCAGGGTGAGGTGATCAAAGAGCAGGCCAATCAGTTCATGTCAAGACAGTCCCTGTTCCCATTACTATGGAACTCCCTTGGACACTGAATTTCCATGGGCTACATCTATGCAGGGGTTCTAGGTTATCTCCGTGCACGGTCCTTGGTTGGAGTCTCGGTCTCAGAAAAGACCCTTGTGCCCAGACTTTTTGGTTCTGTTGCTCTCCTTGTGGCACTTCTGACCTCTCCAGGTCTTGCTATCTCCCCCTTCTTTCGTAAGATTCCCTGAATTCTGCCCAAAGTTTGGCTATAAGTCTCAACACCTGCTCTGATACCCTGCAGGGTAGAGCCTTTGAGAGGCCCTCTGTGGTAGGCTTCTGTTCTGTTTTTTTTCTCCCTCTTCTGATGTCCATCCTCTTTGCCTTTCTGAATGGGGATTGAGCATCTTAGCTAGAGTCCTTCTTCTTGATTAGTTTCTTTAGGTGTATAGATTTTAGGATGTTTATCCTATATTATATATCTAATATCCACTTATGAGTGAGTATATATCATATGTGTCTTTTTTATTCTGGGATACCTCACTCAGGATGATCTTTTCCAGTTCCCACCATTTGCCTGCAAATTTCATATTTTCCTTGTTTTTTTATTGCTGAGTGATATTCCATTGTGTAGATATACCACAATTTCTGTATCCATTTCTCAACTAAGGGGCATCTAGGTTGTTTCCAGCTTCTGGCTATTACAAATAAAGGTGCTACAAACATGGTTGAGCAAATGTTCTGAACAGAACACCAACAGCACAGGCTCTAAGAGCAACAATCAATAAATGGGACCTCATGAAACTGAAAAGCTTCTGTAAAGCAAAGGACACTGTCATCAGAACAAAACGACTGCCTACAGATTGGGAAAGGATCTTCACCAACCCTATACATGACAGAGGGCTAATATCCAGAATATATAAAGAACTCAAGAAGCTAAACAGCAACAAATCAAGTAATCCAATTAAAAAATGGAGTACAGAGCTAAACAGAGAATTCTCAATAGAGGAATATTGAATGGCAAAGAAACACTTAAAGAAATGTTCAACATCTTTAGTCATCAGGGAAATGCAAATCAAAACAACCCTGAGATTTTACCTTATACCCATCAGAATGGCTAAGCTCAAAAACTCAAGTGACAACACAAGCTGGAAAGGATGTAGAGAAAGCAGAATCCTACTCCACTGCTGGTAGGAATATAAACTGGTACAACCACTTTGGAAGTCAATCTGGCACTTTCTCAGACAATTAGGCATAGTGCTTCCTCAATATCCAGACATACCACTCCTAGGCATATATCCAAAAGAGGCTCAAGTATACAGCAAGGACATTTGTCCCACAGTTTTTTTATCCATTCTTCAGGTCAAGGACATCTGGGTTGTGTCCAGATTCTGCTTATTATGAATAAAGTCACTATGAACATAGTGGAGCAAATGTCCTTGTTGTCTGGTGGAGCATCTTTTGTGTATATTCCCAGAAATAGTATAGTTGTGTCTTGAGGTAGAGCTGTTTCCAATTTTCTGAGAAAACACCAGATTGATTTTCAAAGTGGTTATACAAGTTTGCACTCCTACCAGCAATGGACGAATGTTCCCCTTTCTCCACAACCTTGCCAGCATGTGTTGTCACTGAATTTTTGATCTTAGCCATTATGATAGCTATAACATGGAATCTCAGAGTCATTTTTTATTTGCATTTCCCTGATGACTAAGGATGTTGAGCATTTCTTTAAGTGCTTCTTGGCCATATTCCTCTGTTTAGCTCTGCACCCCATTTTTTAATTGGATTATTTGCTTTGTCGGTTTAATTTCTTGAGTTCTTTATATATTTTGGATATTAGCCCTATGTCAGATGTAGGTTTGGTGAAGATCTTTTCCCAGTCTGTAGGCTGTTGTTTTGTTCCATTGACCATGTCCTTTGCTTTACAGAGATTTTTTAGTTTCATAAGGTCCCATTTATTAATTGTAGATCTTAGAGCCTGAGCTGTTGGTGTTATGTTCAGGAAGTTGCCTCCTGTGCCAATGAGTTCAAGGCTCTTCCCCACTTTTTCTTCTAATAGATTTAGTGTCTCTGGTTTTATGTTGAGATCTTGGACTTTAGTTTTGTGCAGGGAGATATATATGGGTCTATTTGCATTTTTCTACATACAGACATCCAATTAGACCAGCACCATTTGTTGAAGATGCTATCTTTTTTCTATTGTATGATTTTGGCTTCTTTGTTAAAAATCAAGTGTCCATAGGTGTGTGGTTTTATTTCTGGGTCTTCGATTTGATTCCACTAATCTACCAGTCTGTTTCTATGATAGTATCATGCAGTTTTTATTACTACTGTTCTGTAGTATATCTTGAGATTAGGGATGGACATACCTCTAGAAGATCTTTATTGTACAGGATTTTTCTAAGTTTTTGTTTTTTCCATATGAAGTTGAGAATTTTTCTTTCAACGGGTGTAAAAAAAAAAGTGTTGGTATTTTGATGGAAATTGCATTGAATCCATAGATTGCTTTTAGTAGGATGGTCATTTTTACTATGTTAATTCTACTGATCCTTGAACATTGAGAGATCTTTCTATCTTCTGATATCTTCTTCAATTTCTTTCTTCAGAGACTTGTAGTTTTTTTTCCATACAAGTCTTCTACTTGATTGGTTAGAGCTACTATGCCAAGGAACTTTTTTGTGGCTAAAGTGAAGGGTGTTGTTTGCCTACTTTTTTTTTTTTTCAGAGCTGCCACCATGAGCACTTTATTGAGTCCACGGTGGACAGACGTGTGAAGGTAACATTTGCAAAGCATAGAGTCAAGGCCTCAGGCTAGGGATGGGGCCTTATGTGGACAGTGGAGCAAGGAGAAGGATTAGAATTCAGAATGTGGAATCTTTTGTGAGAAAGCTTGAAAGACTGCCAGAGAGGTGGTAGAGACAATAATGCCCATAATGACACTGAAGATCAAGAAGATTATATTCAGGTACTTGACAAAGGAGGCATAGGCCTGGGCTCTAATTACATCACAAGGAAGCAGAACTCCTGGAAGACTGCACTGAACAGGGAGTAGACCTCATTCATGGCTGGGCACAGAGACCTCGCTGGGCATGTTGATCACAGTGGTTCTCACAACACTTGAGTTGTGGAGTTTCCCCTAGCTCTGTCACTGTATACTCCTCTTTGATTGTCTCATAGCTTGGAGGAAGTCAAGTACTGGGTATCAAGAAGACTTGCAAATGGTAGCTCATGGTATTGACTCTGGAACAATCTCTGTCTGGGGTATGGCTGCTGCTACCCTTTCTTTCTCAGCCCATTTGTCTTTTGTATACAGGAGGGCCACTGATATTTTTAGTTAGTTTGTATCCATCCACTCTGCTGAAAGTGTTTATCAGTTGTAGAAGTTCCCTGATAGAATTTTAGGGGTCCCTTATGTATACTATCATATCATCTGGAAATAGTGATACTTTGACTTCTTCCTTTCCAATTTGTATCCCTTTGGTCTCTTTTAGTTGTCTTATTGCTCTCTCTAGGACTTCAAGTACTATGAAGAGATAGAGAGTGGGCAGCCTTGTCTTGTCCCTGATTTCAGTGGAATTGATTTAAGTTTCTCTCCATTTAGTTTGATATTGGCTATAGGCTTGCTATATACTGCCTTTACTATGTTTAGGTATGTGCCTTGTATCCCTAATTGCTACAAGACTTTAGCCATGAACAGGTGTTGGATTTTGTCAAATATTTTTTCAGCATCTAAGAAGATGATCATGTGGGGTTTTTTTGAGCTCTCATTTTATTCATGTTCTATGGTAAGTGGCTTTTCTATATGAATCAATATCAGTATAGTCCTGATTTTTCTTAGTGCCATTAATGTAAAATTTCTTAGAACCTACTTTAGGCCTAGTAAAATACCAACTTTCATAAGCATTACATATGTCTTTGTAAGTAATGAGAGTCTTCTCTAGTGATTAATTTTGATTGTCAACTTGTCTGGCTGGAGACCTGTAGAAAATTAGTAGAACAAACCACTGAGCATGTCTGTGAGGACTTTTCCAAACTGGATTAGGTCATAGGGCTCTCTGCTTTCCTCAAAGGCTTAAGCCACAGATAAGAATAGACGGCCTGGGATCGCATAATTCTGACAGGCAGAGCCTAGCTGCAGGAAGTGGCTCTGGCAGTGAATGAAGAGTATCCCCATGCAGAGGCCCCTCCTCGTTACTCTACCTGCTTCCTGACCACCATGAGGCAAGCACCTTTACTCTGCCAATATTACTCCTGCCACCAAGAAGTCTTACCCTGCAATAATGGGTGACTACAGACCAGAACCTCAAAACTGTGAATAAAAATAAATTCTTCTTCCCCTAGTTTGTTTCTTAGCTATATTGACAAAGCTGTAAAGTCTGACTACAACCATTTCATCATTAAGTTATGAAACTATGTTGATATTTAATGATGTTAGATTATAAAATACTGTGTGACATCATAATTTTCTATCCTTCAAATAATTACCCTTTATAAATTACTTTGGGATACTACGGGTGATTGAAATATATCAGTTAGGATAAGCTTAGAGTTATTTTGTTAATAATGGAGGCTAGAAAGATAGCCCCACGTTTAAAAGTACCTATAGGTCTAGCCGATGATCAAAGTTCAGTTCCCATCACCCCTGTCAGGCGGCTTCCAATCCTCAGTTGACTCCACCTCTAAGGGATTCAACACTCTTTTCTGGCCTCCATGGACACTGCACTCAAAGGCTCATACCCACACACACAGGCACACTAAGATACAAAAAAAAAAAAAATTAAAGTTTTTTTAATATAAAATCTTTAAGAAATGAAATCTTCAAAGCCCATGAAAACTTTGTTTTGCTTGTTAGTAGGCTTACTTATATCATCCTTCTAGAAAGCACCTCATGTGGATATATAGTTCAAGGTTAACAGATTTAGTATCTGAGGAAATCATTCTGGTCACATTCTGATAGTAGAAACTAAATATCACCGAGTTAGATTTTATTTCAGATGATTTGGGTATTTTTTTACTGCTTGCTTTAAGATTTTTCCTTTAGTCTAACAAAAGTTTGCTACTGGATGATTGATCATAATTTATTTTTTATCTTATTAATCAGTCTTTTATTTAATTTCAAAGTTCAAGTCTTCTATTACTTCTAGAGAATTATTGGTCATTATCTTCTTAAATACTACTTTCTCCACTGTGTTCTTCCAAACTCTATTTACATTAGGTTAAACATTGTTATTCTTTGCTTCTGAGTTGCATCTCAAGTAATTTATTCAATATTATCTTCCATATATGAATTCTCTTTTTAAATGTATCTAAACTGCAATTCTATCCACCTACAAAGTTAAGCATATTAAAATCTGTACACCTAAAGAAGCTAAGCAAGGAGGAAGCTGGGTAAGATGATCAATCCTCATTCGGAAAGGCAAATGGGATGGACATCGGAAGAGAGAGAAAACAGGGAACAGGACAGGAGCCTATCACAGAGGGCCTCTGAAAGACTTTACCCAACAGAGTATCAAAGCAGATGCTAATAATCATAGCCAAACTTTGGGCAGAGTGCAAGGAATCTTATGAAAGAAGAGGGAGATAGAAAGACGTGAAGGGGACAGGAGCTTCACAAGGAGAGCAACAGAAAAAAAAAATAAAATCTGGGCAAAGGGGTCTTTTCTGAGATTGATACTCCATCAAGTACCATGCATGGAGATAACCTAGAACCCCTGCACAGATGTAGCCCATGGCAGCTCAGTGTCCAAGTGGGTTCCCTAGTAAGAGGAACAGGGGCTGGGTCTGATATGGACTCAGTGGCTGGCTCTTTGATCACTTCCCCCTGAGTGGGGCAGGGGCAGCCTTACCAGGCCACAGAGGAAGACAATACAATATAAGTTTGTACTGCAATACTTGTTTTGCTTTGTTTTTAGGAAATGCACTTGAAACGGAACATGGTGCCTGTGGTGCAGGCATTAAATAGACTAAGGCAGGAAACAAACAGTTCAGCTGAGCCATGTAGCAAGATTCTGCTTAAAGCAAAAACAGAACAAAACAAAAACAAATTTAAAGCTAGTTTTCAAATCTTCCCAACAGTTTTCTAGCCTTTTATTTATTCTTTGCATGTTGACTTATGTTTTTACTAGCTGAAGTATTTAAAATTCTTAAAGACTAGGACAGTGGTCTAGGCACCATCTGTTTTCTATTTGGTATTGAGTTGTCACCTGGGTCTAAGCAAAGTGTCCGATTATACGTCTGTTAAGGAAACCAACAAATCCATTTGCTAAAGGGGCCATAATCCAACCTCTGTGACTTAGTTCTCTTGTTTATAAGGTGAGCACATCAATAGCATTCATTTAAGTTTATTTGGAGAGATCATTAAAATAATTCATCTGCCAGCATTCTGCAACTTAAATCAGACAATGCAGTCTTGGGCCATCCAGACGACCTGAGTTGAGTCCCCGAGATCCATGTGATAGAATGAGAGAAATAACTGCTGCAAGATAGTCTCTGACTATCACATATGTGCCATGATATACACACATTCCTTACAGACACATATAAATAAATAATTTGTGAAATTATAAATGGTCTCTTACAGCTGGGTGTGGTTGTCCATGTCTATAGTCTCAGCTTTCAGGGGGCTGAGGCACAGGTTTAAGACTGCTCTAGTTTTTCTACTTTATGAAATTAAACTGGCCTTGTGAATTTGTAAATTTGGATATTAAGGAGCCTTGCCATTTTTATTGTCCATCTGTTAAAATTATCCCTCATCATATAGAGAAGCCCAGGCTAGTCAACTTGAAGTTAAAAGAACACAGGAAAAGATTGGCCCACTGAATAAACGTTACCAAACCTAACTTCACAGTAAGGCCATGAAAAAGCACCCAGCCCTTCTGGGCTCCTTGTTATCAGCACAAAAAAACACTTAGCTGAGACCAATTCAAACTACCAAACCAAAGATTCATGTGCTGATATAAAGAGCCATTTAAAAACTCTAAATATGGGGGGTGGTTTTTAACACAGCCAATAGCTGGTATAGTTACTGATCAATACTGTTTCTCTGTTTCATGTTCTTCTGGGTTCCATGAGACAAGCAAAGAGGGATGATATTCTCCATATATCACATTAGAAAATAGGCTGCTTGACTATTTTCTACTTGACAGGATACACCCCAAAGGGACCTGCAGAAATCAGTCACGGAGCAGCAGAGACATTTTATGTTGTGCTGATCCTTCTTTGTTTTAATCAAAGAATAAACAAGCAGACTTTTGTTATCTCACTATCTAGCACATATGTGTGTGATTGGGAAACAGTTGTGTACACTGAGTCTTTGAGAGTGATGTGACATTTTAAGATGTATTAATAATTCTAAGCATGATTGTAGACAAACTACATTAGAATATGAGTCTATGAATGCCACTACTTTAGGCTGACACCTCCAAGACCAAACCCCAGAGTTAAAGATCTTCAGACCCAAAGAACAGGAACTAAGCACAAAGCAAAGTGATCAGAATATTTACAACAGAAAAATCACAGAATTTTCTAAAAGCAATTGTCCTCCTTTGAGGAATTAAGCATGATAGTTGCATTTTAAATTATAAAGTTTTATGAAGTATAAATATGGAAGGAATGCATTTTTAAAGTAGAATCATCTAAATTATACTCTAGTGAATGTTCTGTAATTAGGTTTATGGATGAGTGCATCTGGAAAGCATCTCTCTTCTGAGTAAGAAAATTAGGCAATGTGTATTACATTGTGGAAGAACCATGGAGGTCCCAATCTCCTTTGAGACTAATTCTGCTGGCCTGAGAAGATGGCTCAGCACTTTTAAGGTATGTGTTGCTTTCACAAAGGATCTGTGTTTAATTCCCAACACCTATACTGGAAGGCTAACAACTGTCCATAACTCCAGTCCCTGGGACCTGCTGTCTTCTTCTGTCCTCCACACACATGTGGAACACACACACACACACCTTAAAAAGAGTACAAATCTGAAACTCTCCAGCCATATGTTTTATAAAAGGGAAAACAACCCGGGCCCCAAAAGCCAATAAATTAAATATACAGATAAGTATAAACCCTGGGCATGTTTGTGGGCTTTGTTAGAATTTTGTTGCTAAGTAAACTTCCACCTGACAATGTAAATGATGTCTAAGAGGAAGAAGACATTGGAATCCAGCTCTGCACTCATGGCCATGTTTACCAAGGACTATTAAGGAACTGAATGGGTTAATATTTTTACATTCCTGGAAGAGTTCCTGTCACACAAATGCTTGATGGCTGTGAGAAATTACAAAAAGAGTAATGGAGACTGAGGATGTTACTGCCAGGGAGTCTTTAGCTTGGCCTAACCCTTTGCTTTCATACAGACCCTGACTAGCCATTGTCTCCTGGATGCTTTAGAACTGATCATCATCTTTGCAGGTCTACCCAGAACTTCTGACATTAGAGATGTAACTCAGGTTCACAGGAATGAAGCAGCTTACCAATGAACATTCATATCAGAGTCTAACGGTCTCCTACTCCTTTGTTCTAGCCATGTATTAGGCTACCTTCAATGATCATTTTAGGGTCGATGTAATTTTCTGTCTGAGCTAATTTAATTCACAGCAGCAACATCTCAGACTTCTTGGAGTCTTGTTCCTGCCTTCAGATTCCAGCTTGAGTGACCTATCCAGTTTATAACTAATGTGTCATGAGCTCAGAGCCCAAACTTGATACAACTCTGGTCGGTACACGCTCTGTGCATGCACATTCAAACACAACCAACCAGCCGTCCAAAAGATCTATGGCCACGCTTCATCTACAATATATTGCATCAGCTTATACACACGTGAAGGGCGCATAGAATACTCTACCTTTCACAGCTCGTCACAGGCTATGCTTTCTTTTAGCACAGCTGCTCTTGACAGGATGGGTAGGGGTTACCTACAAAGACATTTAGCAATGTCAAGAGAGAATTCTGGTGGTCACAGATGGAGAGAGGACTGTATGTCCCTGGCTTCAAATTACGATATTGCTTGGATCTGAGACATTCCCTCCATCGGCTGATGATTTGAATGCTGGGTAGCCAGGCTGTGGAGCTTTCAAGAACTGGGGTATGTATGAAGAAAGTCAGACCTCAAGGGCAGTTTGCTGACTCTGGCCTGCATTCTCTGCTTCCTGGATGCCGTTATGTAAACTGTCAGCAACACAAACTACCATCACCACAGGCTGAGTCACCGCCTCAGTCTACCTTCCCTGCCACCATGGACCTGGGTCTCTTTCAAACTTGGAGTCAAAATAAATCTCTAAATGTCAGTGTTCCTGTGTTCCTGCCAGGGATTTCAGTACAGCAATGAAAAATAAGAGCTGCAACAAATCTGAAGAGGCGAGAGGTACTGCTGAACAGCCTCTAATGCATGGAGCAGCCCTCTATAACAAAGACCCCTGAATTTGTCAAGGTAAAGAAGCCCTGCTTTCATACCTATCAAACCCTTACAACTTCTTTTTGTTAGGAAAAAAAAAATACAGGCAACAATAGTATTACCTTACAGAATGCTTACCAGCCCCAAACAATGAGCTCTATGCTAAATCTTCAATTTGGGTCTATCTCACAATAAACAAAGGGCTCATTGATTCATCAAATACATCTGGCATAGACACCCAGGATAGGGGTGGGTGAAACACTTATCCTTTTTGCTCTAATGGAGACAAGAGACTAGAGAGTGAGACATCTATCAATCAAACAGTCACACAAACAATAATAGTTGCCATTATTGTCATTGTTATTATTAAGAGAATTGCTCCTTTTGGTGACTGCTCCATCCTTTTATTCCTAAGCCTTTGCTTAGGAATAAATATATTCCTAAATATATATATATATATATATATATATTATCATAATTATAAATATATATCATAAATAGATATATAACTGAGTATATATATATATGAATATATAGATATAGACATATATAGATATATATTCATTCCAAGGCTAGTACCAACCGTGAGCTACCAATCTTCCATGCCCACCCCGGGATGGAAGAGGATGAAAGCTGTGTGCTCGTCTGTCAGCTCTCTGACCCCTAGAAGAAGCTGCCTGCGAGTTCTAATTGCCTGCTCCTGACTGCACAGTGTGTAGAGAAGGGGGCATGTGATTTGTGGGCAGCACTGCCACCCCACGGCGTTGCTATAGTAAGGATGCCCTTTATTGATCAGACTTGCCCGGAGTCATGCATCTTCACAGCCTGTGCTGAACTCCCCCAGGGGAAGTTGGCAGGCAACATGGTCTCTCTAGATCAACACTCATCTCCAGCTCTGCCCTCTCTCCTGCCCCGGGTACCTGAAGTCCGTTGAAAAAATAATAATAATAATAATAAAATATCTAATGCTTCTCTGTGGTTTTTTGTCATTCACACACTACTTTAAAGTAATAGATCAACACCAGGAAGGGACAACAGGGAAAAAGAGATGTAGAGGCTTCCGCATTTCCTAAAACAGCCCTGAATCAGCAGAGCGCAAACCTACTACCATCCACTTCCCTCCCCCAGACTCTCTACCCTTTAATTTCACCACTTCCATGATGCTTGCTTCCTACCAACATTTCTGTTTCAGGGAGTTTGACACCAGATCTTGGGGAAAGGAGGTATGTTTGCTATGGATTAGAAAGCTAAAGTCCTAAGAAGTCCTCAGACTTGCTCAAAGGTCACAGGGCCTGTCAGTGCTCGTACAAGTTAGAGCAATACCATGTTGTTGGTTTTTTATTCTCCCTCTCTTTTATTGGTCAAAGAAAATGAGCACTGAAAGGTGGTTCTGTGTGGACTTCAGAACCTTTAGGAAGTAGTGCCTAGCTGGTCAGCATAGGCTATGGGGTCACGTATGAATAGTCAGCCCAACATGCCTTCTCTGCTATGATGGATATGTTTTTAATGTGGGACAGGGCTATGGAGTGCCCCCAACACCATGAATTAAGTAAGTCTCGCCTCCCTTAGATTCTTCCATCACAGGGACCAACAAACATCTATGTCTAACCACTGCCTCATGCCATCAACAGGGGACAAAGTGTACAAACTGCAAAATAACTAGTGATTCACCCCCAACCCCAAAACATAGCACCAAGAACCTAACTGGAGTATTTCAGGAAATAATACTTACATTTGGGGGATGAAATTTTATAAAGCCCTCCATCAAATGAAGCACAGATTTAAGTTAGATATGGTGTGTGGTTCTGTGTGTGTGTGTGTGTGTGTGTATGTGTGTGTGTGTGTGTATGTGTGTGTGTTTCATGCATACATATATGCCCTGATGCACATGTGAAGGTCAGAAGACCACTTTGTGGATCCTGTTCTCTCTATCTTCATGTGGGATATGGAAATTGAACTTGGGTCCTCAGGCTTGCGTGCCAAGAACTTTACCCTCTGAGCCCTCTCACCCGAATTATAGACTCTCTTACTTTTGGTTTTTTGAGACAGTGTTTCTCTGTGTAGCCTTGACTGTCCTGAGCTCTATAGACCAGGCTGGCCTCAAACTCACAGATATCTACCTGCCTCTGCCTCCTGGGGGCTAGGATTAAGGGTGGGCACAACTGCCACCATCGGCAGATCCTGGCTACTCAACAATACACTTTTCTCTTACGCTCTCCTTTGGTCCCCACACAATTGTGGTGCTCTCTTGAACATATAATTAGACAAAGAGTAACTCCTGTCCCACATTAAAAACAGCGTAGAGACTCACTGAAACAATAGTTTTTTCTGTCTCTCTCATCCCTGTATCTCGCTACTACTCTCACAGAGACTCCACAGTTTGGGAGGGGGTTGGAGGGACCGAGCAGAATTGCAACTGGGGGAGATGTAAGTGGTCATTCAGACCCTGGGGCTGGACTAGAAACAAAAACAATCTTGAGAGTCTATGACCTGGAAGAAACAGGGACATCCTGCATTTCCTCCACTTCTTAAAAACCCAGTTGTGTTTGTACTTTCTGATAAAACACTCTCTTCACCCTTCTTTTGCAAAAACGATCAATGTATGCCTGCGTCAGGCACCAGAGGTCAAAAGTAACCTGCACCTACTTCCCCATTCTCCTTAGCTACCAGTGACTCAGGCAGCCCAAGGTCTTAGTTTTTCTGTTCACATGAAGCGAAAGGCATGCGGTCAAGTCATGGTAACCTGTAACGAACAAAAGTAAAGCTAGTGATGTGAGTCAAGAACATGCCTCCCTCCCTGTGCTGAATGCTGAATGTCATGTCAGCAGAGGCCCATAGGTAGCAGGGGCAATTTCCACACAGAGCTCCTGGCAGAATGCACACGTGAGAGAAGGCACTTCTCCTTCCCTAGCTATCAATCCTCTAGCATTCGTGATCCTGAAAATCAATTTAATGAAAAGAGCACCAACTGCGTTTTCGATCTCAAGACTCTTTTGGTCCAGCATCTCTGAGTACCTGGTGCCTTTCATTCCACACAACCTTCATTCAGCCCTTCCTGAGAACTGATGCGTTGTTTTTTGAGTTTGTTTTCCTGACTTGGAGGCATCAAGTCTTCCCAGAAGAGGGGGATGTCGTCAGCACTTCCTGTTTGCCATTTTAATGGGGAAATTGGACCTGTGAGTGTGAGAATGAACCATGTCAATGCCACAACTGAGACTCAGGCACTCTTCCCAAATGTTGGTTTCTATGGCACACAGATGCCTTCTCTGCCAGGAAGGAGAGGAGCAGGGGGCTAGCTGCTTATTGCCTAACAAGTGTACAAGTACATTTACTCCATGCTTCTGAGAGAGAGAGAAAGAGAGAGAGAGAGAGAGAGAGAGAGAGAGAGAGAAAGTAAAATAGACAGAGAAGAAACATGAATGATTTAGGGTATATGTCCACACTTAGACTAACTGCTAAAGCCAGAGAGAAGATAAACAATGGGCCAGGCCTAAACAAGCAAGGTCCCTCCCAAGGCCAACAGAGGCAGAAGATATTGCCAGAGAGAAGAAGAACAGCAGAGATCTAACTGTGACACTTCTGTGGGCTGGCTGGCTGCTCTGATTGTGTCTTTAAGAGACCCTTTCCCTCAGCAGACCAAAGGCAGATAAAAACAGTTATGCTGATAGCAAAACAACCCATGGTGCCATCTATGTAACATCTATTCTTCATCCTGCAGCTCCCTACTTAGAGGATAAACACCAGGATCACAGGATCCATTGTTTTTAAAAATCTATGCACCTCTTAGTTCATCTGATTTGGAAGGGGAACTATGTGCTTACACTGAGAATGGAGGTAGGGACATCCTCGTTTTTAAAACTTTGCTCTCTAATGAATAGATGAACATGCAATAAAATGACCCATGGAGAGGGCAAAGTAGTAAAGAGAAATACAAGAGACCAAGGTACATGGCCACTTAGATGCTGGGATCCGAACAGCTGCAACCTCTCATGGCTGACAAGTATGAATGAATTCAGATGTGATGACAGGTCATACCAATGCTACCCATGAGCAAAGGCCATGGCCTTCCAGAATGCTCCGGCAATATAAACAAGAAGGGCTCCTCTCGTGGGGCGCCGAGCATTTGGGAGTAGCTGCCCACGCAAAGATTACTTGCACCCTCTGCTGATGTCACATAGTACGAACCTTAGGCTGTTTGCAGTTGGCATCACATGTTCAAGTGTCACAGCCCTTGAGGCAGGTCACCACACCTGTCAGAAGCACACTTCACCCTACCCATGCCCCTGAGGCATTCTGAGCTAATTGCCATGGCTGAACATAATCCCAGAAATTACAAGAGGCTTCATAAACAACGACAGGGCAAGTACCGGCGACATGCATTATGACAAGGTCTCAATGGCTCTTATCCTTTCCTGGAGTGGAGCTTGTGCTTTTGTGTTACTAATGAATCTTATTCATTTGTGCAAGTGATGTTTCCATTTGACAATGACAAGAACATAAAGTGGAGGTTAATTTACTCCATGGCAAAGAGGTTCATTATTTAACCTGACGTTGAGGACAAAACAATGTAGCTTAATAGATGACAAATAGAAATGAGTTGTGATGAATTTTGCCATTTAATTCCAGCAGGCTCTCTGGAGTGTTTGCTATAAACAAGGCAAAAGAAGTTACCTTCTCTGTGGGGGGGATGTGCTCACTCTGCTATTTTGAGGTTGTCATCCAATGAGCTGGAAACTTCCCTTGGGAAATCCTACCTGAAGGAGGCCACTTCCTGTTCAACAAAAGGCTAGAAACAGAGACGCTGATGCTGAGTTTAGTCTTGAAGGAGGATCTTCTTCTGATATCAAATCAACAATTCACAAGGCTACACTCCGGGCCTGTGATTGAGTCCTGTTAGCTTTTAGAACTGGCATCTAAGCCCCTACTCGTGTACTTTTCTTCTTTCTTCCACACGGATGGAGTTGAGCAGTAAAAGAGAGAAGTGAACACAAAGTCCCAACCCTTACGAAGAAGCTATTCACAATTGATATCTGCTGGGAAAATCAAAACCTGTTTCTTCAGTGGCATGTCCCTGGTCTATCAACCTTACTCCAAGGCAGGCTTCATGTCCAGGAATAGTTGGTCGACATAAAATGGACTTTATGGGGGAGTTTTGTGCACTTTTGTTTTGTTTAGGTTGTTTTTGACTTATTGTTTTGATCTCTGTTTTTATTTTATGATTTTTTTTAAGAGAGCATGAAGTTGGGTGGGTAAGAAGTTGGGGAGGACCAAGGAGAAGTTGGGGCACAAGAAAGAGTATGATTAAAATGTATGTAAAAGAATTTACAAAAATGCAATATGTATATAATTCTAGAATCAGATGGAGCTTCTGTTTGAATCCAGACCAATTGAGGAGCAGGGTTCCGTGGTTTGGATGAGTGTCTCTGTAATGCTCATAAATTAAAGCCTTGGGTCCCAGAGTAGGACTATTAGTAAAGATGTGGATCTTCAAGAGTTGAGGTCAAGCAGAAAGTTTTTAGGTCTCAAAAAGAGTGTGTCCCCCAAAGGGATTTGAGAACCCTCATCCCATCTAGTTGGTTTTTCTTTTGCTTCCTTATTCATTTTTAAGTGTTTTGCTCCACCACACAGGGGCCCACAACTGAGGCTTCCTAAACTTGGACTAGAATTTCCAGAACCCTGACCCAAAAATGAACCTTTTCTCCTTGAAACTTAGGTGTTTCAGGTGTATAGTTATAGTGAGGGAAGGAGAATATCACCTGCATGCACTTGAAGGGATTACTCAGCCTTTCCTAGTCTCAGTCATCTATAGCATAGATATAGCAATGATATTTACTCCACACTATATTTAGGAAATGTGACTTAGAGAAGTAAAAGACATATAGAACTCAGAATTAGTATGGATCCCATGTTTCTGAACCATGGCTATAAATTGATGGCTAGTCAATCGATTCTAATCATATCTTCCTCTGTATCAAAAGATGTAATTCACAAGAAAAACAGAGAACAGAGTATGCCATTCATCATATATGCCATTCGTATATATGTATGATGGATGTGCTCTTTTCCCAGTGATATCTGCACTCATCCATGCCTTTTCACTGAAGAGCTGTACACAGGCTAAGGAGTCCTGGTCCAGCTGATTACATAATGAGGAAAGAAAAGAGGAGACAGGATATGCCGAGTTTTTGTGTCACTGAAGAATATAGGGAATCTAAGTGGCAAAAAGAAGCTGAGGGTATTTAGATTTAGAGCACAGCCATCCAGAAGGTTGTAGGAGGAACAAGAGCCAAGGCCAAAATTTCCCAGACCTTAAAGGCCATGATTTAGAGTTTTGACTTAACCCAGTCAAGTGCCATAAGATGTCTTAACCAGAGAAAGAATATGTTTAAACTTCATTTCAAATAGGTAATGTTGTAAGCAGTGTACAGATAACAGATTTAGAAACAGGCAAAATGGATGCAGCTGTCCAGACTATTTCTACTACTGTAGCCCAGAGTGAGAGAGGGATAACATGGATGACGTGATAACAGAGAGAAATGAGGATTTGAGAAACCACGCGGAAGGTCAAAGTCACAGCTCTGAGGTGAAACGAATGTATACTGGAATAAAGAAGTGAGTGACAAAGAAGATGGCACAGGTCACATGGTCTAGCTTAAAACAGAAGAGTAATGCCAGAGAGATGGCTCCGCAGGCAAACATGTAAGCCTGGTGACCTGAGTTACTCACTGGAATCTACGGAAACAGCACACATCCATAATCCCAAAACCGATACAGGAGATGCAAGGCTGAGACAGGAGAATTGCCTGGAAGCTCATAGGCCAGCAAGCCTGTGTGCAGTGGCAAAAAATGACAAGAGAGACCTTGCCTCAAAAACCAGATGGAAACTGAAGAATCAACTCCCCAAAGACCTCCACACAGGCACTGCCGCTTGCATGCCCCTGCGCTTCTCACACACACACACACACACACACGACTTTGAAAAAAATAAGACCCCAAGACAGATATTAATTTAACCTAGACAAATATACAATGACTTGTCTTACACATATGTGTTTGTACACTAAAGAGAGGCAACCACTGTCCATTGACACATACACTCATAATGCTGCCACATCTCCAAAAGTAGAAACCTGCATGAACTGCATTCCTGTGACCTGACACTCATACTCTCCCACTTATTTTCTGAGCTATCCGGCGCATATGTAACCCCGTGTATGCTTTCTTGTATCTATCCAGTGTGTGGCCACCTCATTTTTATTGTGATTCTGGCTTTCATTTAATTTATTAGTCCGTGGCCTGTGTACACATATTTTAATAATTTTGAAAGCCTCTTGTCGTCATTGAAGCTTGCCTAAGGAAAGCTTGAGATAATCAGTATTTCAGAGTTTTACTGCTCTGCTGTCCCCCTCCCCCACCACATGACCACACTCATATAGGTTTTGCTTTTTAAGAGAGAGAGAGAGAGAGAGAGAGAGAGAGAGAGAGAGAGAGAGAGATTTAACGGCCATAAGGCACTTTTAAAAATAACATTCACATCTGGGCTGACCACCTGTTTGCCAAAATTTAGCTTGATGTTAATTAAAACAGGCATGTTATAAAGCTCAGGAAATGGCAGCTGACCCCTAACCATGAGTGTAGTGCTATAATAATATGTAGCAAAAATAAGACATTTGGGGCTGTTGTCCAAACCACTCATGCATTAAAATTCTCACCACTGTATATTCCCTTGCAGAAGAACGCGCAAATCGACTGCAGAAGTGGTCGGACCAAAAATAATAATAATAATAATAATGATAATTCTAGGAAAAAGAGCTATTTATTCATCCAACAGATAATTCCAAATGCCCTCTTGAGCAAGCACCGAAGTCCACCTGCTAAGGAAGACTGTAAAGAGAATCAGCCTCTTGACTGGACAGTGGCGATGTTCTCCTCACTGATATTAACTCAACAATTTGCTGTATGTGTAGAGCAGAGTAAACTGTTTGGTTTGTGTGATTTCAGTCCATCCTTCCTTCAGCTCTGCAAGATTTAGGTGCTCTGAGGAGATCCATCTTACACGCCAGGCAAACAAGGCATTTAAGAGCCAGTTCACGGCCCTGTGTGGTCCGGCGTCTGAGCTGAGATGTGAATGCCGACTAGCTGGGTGTTTCTTTGAGGCTCTCCATGAATGTCATGTCCTTCTTCCCACTTGGTCCCTGGTCCATTTGAGAACTCAGGCTGTGCTGCTTAGATCCAGCCACAGAGATTTATCTAGGTTTTACACCGCCTCCCAGCCTACCCCTGTGTTAATCTCTTCCCTGTGGCCCCAGAGAGTCTCCGTCCTCCTCAGTCCTTTCCTGTCAGCCTCACTTGTTTGAAACTACTCCTAATTGCCTTTGACAAGCTGACACTGGACAGCTCAGCCTTTGCTCTGCTTCTCATATCCAGCTTCTTTCCTTACCTCTGGATCGCAAGTTTTCCTTTTTATCCTTGTTCTTCAGATTTCTTATTTTTGTAAACTGGGACAACTGGAAACTTGCATTTTCGGACAAGTATATGTGAGGTGCAGTTTGCATGGATAATATGTATCATACCATAACCGAATGTTAGGTTGCATATGCACTGCCTTTAAGGCAAATCTTCAGCTGGGTCCATCAACATTTCTTCATGGGTGGTTGGCGGGGGGCTCATAAGGCCTCACCCCTCACTGAAGAGCTATAGGAAGTTAGTCGTTGATGGAGGTTAAAGGTCATTTTCTGCTGTGGTATAGCAGAAATATATATATATATGTTTCTGATATATATATATATATATATATATATTCTATGATTAAATAAAAACATTTTAAATTGTGAAAGATTAGATAAATTATAGTGTTGATATGTTGTACAAACTGTGTTACCGAAAGCACCCAGTTGGCACGGCTAAGTTCAAACTGCAAGACTGCACTAAAGTGTGAAATCTCCACGTTTGCTTTTAATATGTTCAGTTTATTTAAGAAATAGAAAACGGGGTCCTCTGAAATGGAGCTGTGCTATAGCTTCTGAAGGTCATTGTATTTGATGAGTAAGAGACATAGATTCTGCTAGATACACGGTCTATGAGATCCAGCACACTCTATGCCACAGGGCTCAGAGATTTTGTCCATACTCCCAGCACACTGGGCTGGAACTAAAATGCCCAAAGATGTGCTCCCTCTTCTATACTTACTATGTGAAACCTGATTCTGCCTTGTTTAATTATACCTGAGCTCATCTTATGACCCCCCACACACACACACCAAACAATGATGAAATCAAGTGAGATTGTTACATGTAAAAACCTAACCTAGTCTGAACTCAATAAATGACACTGGCTATTAACACCAATTCCTTAGTATTGGCATTGTTTTGTAAAGGGGTGTGTGTGTGTGTGTGTGTGTGTGTGTGTGTGTGTGTGTGTTTATGTATACCACACATGTTTACAAGTGCCCACAGAGACTAGAAGAAGGCATTGGATCCCCTAGGAACTTGAGTTACATGTAGTTTAAGCTGCCTCATGTGAGAAGCCACTGGACCTGTGTCCTCTGCAAGAGCTGTAAGTGATCTTAATTTCTGGCAGACCTCTTCAGCCCACCACTGGTTTTTACATGGTTGTTTCCCTATAGGTACCAACTAATTGTCACAAAAGCACTCTGGTGAGGAACCCAGACCGCCCTCCCTCTTCAGCAGTACCTGTAACAGTAGCCCCTCTTCAGCAACAACCACACCAGCAAATACCATCCTGTTTCAGCTGTTCTTTACCCTTTTATACACTCTTCTCTTTGCCTCAAAATGTTGATTGGTCCCCTGTGAGTTGGTCTCATCAAATCCAAATCACTCTCCAATTTTTCAGAATAGATGTGAGCATCTCTTGAAGTCCACCCTGACTTCCTGAGACAGCCACAAACATTCCTTGTACCAATTTTACAGACTGCATTCCATAATAGACCAAGGAGAAAACGGAGATGCTATTTAGGTTTATTTTTGCCCCTTATAGTGTTCTCAACACCAGGCATAGTGGCTCATACAGCACAGGGTCCTAATAGAAGGCTTTAGCACCAAAGAACAGAGGCTTCATTCAGCCTTAAAAAAATGACAGATACTAAATAAATATGTGGACAAATATAATCTGAAGCAGAAAAGGCAGGATGGAGCTTGGGGTTCATCCAAGAGTTCAGCATCCATATGAAGAAGAGGCCAGTTTCCATCACCTCCCTCCCCATAGTCATCCTCAGCTGTTCTCACCTTCAAGCCTGAGATTTTATAGTCACAGGCTGGCTGCCCCCACACCAACCCTGTCACTCAGGAGTAGCAACAACAAAGAAAGAAGAAACTGTCTTCTCTCCTATGTTTTCTTTAGAACCCTAGAAAACTTTCCCAGAAGCCCCATCAGACTTCTGATTCTCCATTTCCCAGGATTAGGGTTTTATGCTCATTCTCAAACCAATCATTCACAAGGGAAATGAGATTACCACAATTACGTCAGGCTAGGGTTCAGCAAACATTTTCTGTAAGGGGCTAGATAATAAATATCCAAGACATGGCATGCCAGACTGTCGCCACTGCACAGTTCACTGTGTTCATAGAGGATAAAAGCACTCAGAGTCTATATGTAAATGAATGATGTAGTTGTAGCCCAATAAAACTATTCATGGATTCCCAAATTTGAATTTCATATAACACTCACATGTCATTAACTGTTTATTCTCTGAATGCTTTCCAGCACTTGAAATTTGTTAAAGCCATTCTTAGCTCGGGGGACTCTAGAAACATAGGCAACAAGTTTGATTTTGTCCAAACACCACAGTTGGTTGACCCCTGGTTAACACAGTATCTATGGCCAAGGCATATTGACGTGCCACCAAACACAACTTTCTAAGCATGCGATACATTCTGAAAAATTAAAGGGCCATGTGACTAAAGAGAATGCAGTAGTTCTTCTCACCCATCCCACCCCACACAGGCCCTCAAGGACCTCAGGCTATCCTCAAATTTGCTATGTATTCAAGGATGACATGACCTCCTCATATCCTCAGTGCTTGGATTAGCAAGCACAGTCCATCCCACTCAGTTTATGAGATACTGAGAACTCGGATGTGGGACTTCATGCACGCTACAGAAGCATTCTACCAACTGAGCTACATCCATCCCTACAGCACAGTTGTCATCTGGGAAGAGTTTGTGAAATATCTGTGCGTATGATTTCCTGAAAAGTATGTTTAAAAGGACAGCTTTGCCTAATGATGATGGGTTTAGCAGAACTAGACAAACAAAACTTGCTTTTTACAACCTAAATTGTGGAAATAAGAGATAAGTGATGTTTTCTGTTTGAGTGTGTGGGGAGACAGAACTACAAACCTCCTAAGAACTGGAGTCATAAAGGGTTTACTTTCAAAGCAAGTAGATTTAAGAGATTATTCCAGGGGCATTCTCTGTGCTGCTATCTTCTGACTTCACAATTTTCCAAACATTATTTTGCATGTATCCTGCTGTAGACGAAGAGATAATTATAGAGTAACTGCTTGTACTCAGTGTAAATTAATCAAATGTAAATTAAATAAACTGTAAATACAAGATACTCCTCAGCTGATAACAGCAAGTGAATCACCTCCATTACAGACTCATTTTTGCAAAATTACATCTAATCATAGCATTTTAAGATAGTGTTTGGCAAAACATCTCTAAATCTGTCAACAAAAGCAGTGATTATTTCTCTGCAGCTGAATACCTTTGGCAACAAACACCCATCGTTCAGGATAGATTTACTGAAGATTCTTCCTGAAGGCAGGGTACAGTCTAAATGACCCCTGGATGGTTCCTTGACCTGTGTACTCAGAGTCAATAAAATTTCATTTCACAGTCACTTACTGCAATCATTTTTAAAACTATAAATCTAAGGTGTGAATGAGTTTTAAGAAACCCCCAAATAGAAATTATTCTAAGTAATTATAGTTATTTGGCTGGATCAACATTTTAATCTTGCTCATCAATTTCTGCTCTAATAGAGACTAGACTTGTTCATGTAGTCTATAAGGCCTATACATCCCCATTAGGACCTCTATTCTTTAAATTTATTTTATTTTATGTGTATGGGTGTTCTGCCTGCATGTATGTCTATGCACCACAAACATGCTGTGCACACGGAGGCCAGAAAAAAAAAAAAAAAACAAAAAACAAAAAACGGATCTCCTGAGACTGGCATTAAGGAGAGCTGTGAGCTACCAGGTGGAAGTTAAGAACCCATTCTGGGTTTTCCACAAAAGCAGCCAGTGCCCTTAACTACTGAGCCATCTCTCTAGTCCCAGAACCTCCATTACTGTTGCTCTGTCAATCTGATCATTTAAATCCTTAGGCCCATGCTGTCTCAGCTCTTCTGCCTGGTCCCTGCTTCCCTCTTCAGACCTCACTACCCCTTGATGTAGCCTTCTCCTGGCGACTGGGGCTGGGGATCAAGCAACACTCTCTTCCTTTGCCACATGATGGGTTAAGGTGACACTTCTATGAATATAACACATTTTTTTTGTGTATGTGTTTTTAATCCAAGTGTGTTTCCATATGTGAGGAGCAGGGGAAGTCCTGAATGAATGAAATCCTGAGTGAATGGCACCATCATGTCAAAGACGGCAATGCCTTAGACATGTGGAAAGCACAATGCATTCCCTGGGCTGGGCTCCCGTTAAAAGAGAAGGCTTTCCTGCTGGTCCAAGTGTGAATGTGAGAATGTGTGCTGAAAATGTACACTACAGCTTTCTGGCTCCTCCGTGCTATCTCTGTACCCCTGTATTCACAGCCTGAAGATGTCTCTCCCATAAAGATTGCTCCTACTAAACCTGCCTCCTTGATTCAGCTGTGAGTAATTACCCTGACTTTCTGATCGACTGTATATAATAAGCATACTGAGCTCCTGGGTTCTGTGCCTTTCTATCAGAGAGCCTAGTCCACCCAATCCCAGATTTTCTATACATGAGCCCATGTGTCTGCCTTTACATTATTCCCTTACTACCCCAGTTAGGTCAAACTCCTGGATTCCTACAAGAACTCAGCATTTATATATGTGTTACTCCCTTCAGGGTTTTGGACACCACTCTATTTTGTTCATCATAGCAAAAGTCTAAGAGGTGTGATCATAAAGTGATTTATATGTCTAGATTAAAAAGTTTGGACTTTGGGCCGAAGAAAATAGAAATAAGCTATTGGAAATGTGTGACATGTTTACATATGACTTATCAGAAATATTCTGGAAGCCTTATCAGGAGACAAAAGGATAGATGGATAGCAAGAGACCCATAATATCTAAGCTAGGACTAAAGTGATGGCCAGATAAAAGAGGACAAAAGCTTAACCCACAGTCATCAATACTGGAGACAGAATTGTGGCCAGTTCAGAAAACCATTTAGAAGCAGAAATACATGCAATGGTTTACCAAGTCCATAATAAAGTCAAGGATTTAGAACACAGTCAAAGCAAAGTCTGATTTCCGGCTTGTACAGCTAAGGAAATAATAGTGCTAGTCACCTGAGCAAGGAGAAGGAGAAGCAGCACGTTGAGGCTAGAAGAAAGTAATAGGTGATGCCATACGGACATATGGTTTTGAAGGAGCATTCAAAAACACTGAGGAGATAGCCAGGAGACATCTGTATCTAGTATAAAATATGGATAAGAAAAGCATAAATTAAAAATAAAAACCTGAGAGCTAACAGGTCAGAACTAGAAGTATGCCAATCACTCAATGAGAATGTGAATGTGCATGCATACATAAACATAGAGAGAGAGAGAGAGAGAGAGAGAGGGGCGAAACCCTTAGACCCTAGGGCTGCAGGTCTCCATGCCAGCTGGAAGCCTGAGATGCCCTTTAGTGTCTACTCTCTAGCACTTCTTCCCACATTCTTTCAACATTCTGTCATAAAGGCTAGTGTTATACTGATGGAGAAGTGGTCAAGAGGCATGAGAGTTACGGCTAAGGCTAGAGCTATTTCATAAGAAACATGATCTTCTCCATGAGTGAAGACGAACGTTGATTATTCAAGCAAAATTGTGATCCTCTATGTTCTCAAACCTGCCTGGAAGGTCTGCCTTTTGGGGAGACCCAAGGCCAGCTGTTAGAAGTTAGGCCCTTGTAAGAATCGAAGGAGTTCCCATTGTGGGAGATGGTAATCATATGGCTAGAGGGCATTAGTGAGTAACAGGATCAGGTTATCTCAGTGTCAAGGGACAGTCCTGCGTAAGGGCTTATAAACAGGGAAATCTATTGTATGAATACCTTCTCGGTATGGGGCAGAAGTCGGAGAGAGAGAGGCTGAATTATTTCTATAAATTTCACACAGGCAGGTTTGTGGTATCTTTCACCTGTTACTTTAGTTTTATTTTGGAGGTCCACAACACTTCCTCTGTCTATCAGCAATGCTTCCCCTTACTCAGAGTTTTGGCTCCGTCCTAAATTCTGTCTGTACATATCTCTGAATGGTCATCATTCCAACATGGGAGCATTCTTCCAACACTGTTTGCCTTGGGTTCACCAACCTTTTAATAAGGAAATGTCCCTTAGGGAGTATTATGGGTAGGGGGTTATCAACTGAGCCTTCTTGTAAAAGGGGGTACCAGAGCCATGGAATTAGGGTTCACAGGAAGGTAAGTGGAGACCACCCCGCATCATCCTGAATGAAGAATTAGGGCTGCTGCACCTAAACTCCAGACCACTGGCCAAATACTGATTCAAAGAGAGAACCGAACATTATTATATAAATAATAAGTTTTCAACATATATCAGATCAAACTCATTAAAAGTTTCATTCCAAGGCCATTGAAATGAGGGTTAAAGAAATGAACTGAATACAAAATTGTAACACTGAGAGATAGCAATATAAAACTAAAACTTTCCATTGTTTGGAGGTTCCATCTAATGAATGAGATAGCTGTAGGGAGTAGGTCCTCTCCTTCCTCTCCTTCTCGTGAGGAGTGGAGCACTAGAGAGGAGGGATGGACGTCCATGAGTGCTGGTGGTATCCAGAGATAGACTAAAACTGCCAGCATGAGCACATTCATCCTTCTTCCACTATCAAAGAGCAGAAACATGTGCCTGGAATAGTAAGCTGAGAGTTTCTGGGTACATCATGATGTTCTAAAAGGCACTGCTTGTTGCTCAGCCATTTTGCTTTTTAGCTCTTCCTTCCCTCCAGGTACAGAGAGAATTGGCTGGCGCCTGTGGTACCTAACAGTGTGGTTATCACTGCTCTCTCCATAGCATTTCTAGAACCTCTTAGGCCATCACCGGACAAATGCGCTTCTCCCTTTATACAGTTACCCAAAAAATACTGCATTCCAAATCCAGATTGTCCCTTCCATAGCATAGGATATCTGAAATAATTTTGCATTATATATTCTTGGTTTAGGCCTGGGTGAAACCTGAAAGTGATGTGCCTGACAATACAGAATATTCTAGAAAAAAAAGAAAAAAAGAAAAACTAGAGCAGCACAGGACAGGATATAATAAAGTATCACACAAGAAGATTTAAAACAGCAGTTCAAAGATGGCAACCGCAAATTAGCCACACTTGATGTAGCTGTAATGGGACCAGAGGTGTATAAGGAGAATTGAAACTTGGCTAAAACCCTAAAGCACACAACTTACACCAATATTAAAAATTCTAGAAAGAAAGGACCTCACTCTTTTCTTGCCCTCAAAATAATGCTAAGGAAAGGGTATAAATAATGGCTGACTTTAATGTTTGGATAAACATACAACACACCTGTTACTTTAAAAGAGAGGAAGGACGTGTTAGCAAATCAACCCATGAGGTGTCACAAATCCAAGAGTATTGGAAATCACCACGCTCAAGGCCCCTTTGGGTTTGGAGAGATTTATGCTTCTTATGGGTGTCCAGACTTACGCAGCTCAAAACCCGGCACTGTATTCAGGCTTCATTTAAAGGACCCTCAGGTCAGACCAAAATACAACAGGGCTCTATATGCCAATTTTCCTTGATTCTCTGTAGGTCAGGGGAAGTTAAGCTCCTGTAATTAGGGGATAAAGACAGAGGCTGGGAGTGGGGGATGGGAGGATGATGAAAGTTCCAGGGTTTAAAGTCTCAGTAGGAAAGTAGAGGCAAAGTGGATAAAGTCAAATCTTTATGAAACGTGTTTTGTGTGTGAAAGAGAGAGAGATGTCTTGCAAAGCAACTTTCACTCAAATGTGGGGCAAAAGTGATGCAAATAGGTCATGATTATGATGTCATTGCTGTCCTCTTATCTACAATCAAATCTGGATTCAAGTGTCTACAGTAACTGTATCTCAGTACTTGTTTGTTTTGGAAGAGTCTTACAAAGTAGCCCTGGCTGGCCTGGAATTCATAGTGTAGACTGGGTTCTCATCTGAAACTCACAGAGGTCCCCCTGCCTCTGCCTCCTGAGCTCAGGAATTAAAAGCCTGAGCTTTTAATTACCACCCTACCCAACCTGCATTGAATTCATCTTATTTCAGAACTGATAGTCCAAGCAACATTTTACCATTTTTAATGAAAATCCTCTCTTAATATATGATTGAACTATTCATAAATGATAGTACAATTCAAACAGGACTGTCAACGCATCAGCATCAGAAAGCAGGAAGCACTGGCCACAGACAGTATAAAAACAGTTGTGAACAGCATGAACAGCCAGAACTGAGGAAGTGAGTGAAGGCGAGCCTTCAGAACACACAGAGAAGACTCTCACAGGGCCCTGATGAAAATCACAAATGCACCAACTGAGAGCGACTTCTGAAAGTCAGTCTGCTCCTTTCCACCCCAAACTCTTATACACATCTACAAAGAGATGTGTGTAAGTACCTGCTATGTGCCAAGCGTGGGCAGAAGAATGAGAAAAGCAAAAGGACCTGGACAGGATTCTCACTAAGGACATCTCACCCTCTAGAAAATGACGGCAAAAAAACAAATAAGTTTAAAGGGGCAAAAATAAAATTTTGGACCAGGCTTAGAGCTACATAAGAGAGAAAGGGACTCAGAAGAGAGAAGGGCTGCTTCTTAGGAGGTGGAGAAATGAGTTTCAAGGGAGCATGGACATTTATGCTAATTCGAACATGGCTTCTTAGCATCAATAGCATTTACCGAATCATTCTGTGAAAGATTACCCCACTTGTGGTAGGTTATTCTGCAGTATACCCAGTATATTCACTATATCCCAGTCACTGCTAATGAGAGCATTGCCTCCAGTTATGGTCATCAAAACATCTCTCAATACTACCAAATGCCCACAGGAGGTAAAAAAAAAAAAAATCCCCCCTAGTCAGCAGCAGGGAAACCAGAGTCAGAGTGAGAATCGTGGACCAACTGGGTAGTGGGGTGAGACTGGGATGCTGACAAAGGGAGGCAGGTTAGTGACAGAGTGGGTGAGCAGTGTGTATGGTGAAGCAGGGGGTGATGGTGGCGTCAGGCCAGGCAGAACCTGCCAGCCTCTGCTAGGGACTATTAGGTCGTGAAACCTACACAACATGGAAGTTTCTCATCCCGGGGAGAAAAGAACAAACACACAAACACAAATCATAGAATTTTCTAAGACTCTCCTCTTCAGCAAGACTGACCCTGAGCTCAGACACCACACTGTAGGGATTCTTTTGAGCCCAACTGTCCATGCCTTCCACAACATCAGAGAAGAATCATTAATGTTACCTCTTCCAGTACCTGCTCGGTAGGCCAAAAATTCTCAACAATGTTTTCTTCCAGGGTTATGCATGGAGTTCCAGTAGTTCCAAGTGACATGGTGCTTAACTTACTGGTCTTTGTGACTCTGGACAGGACAGTGACTACCAGCATCAAAATCCCATCCAGGATTTGATCTACATACAGCTTACATGTTATTTTTAAGCTCCAAATGGCTAATATAAGTTTGTCTTCAGTTTATTCTGAAGGTCATCTTCTCTCTCCCTCACTTCATGGACAGATGGGGTTAAGGACTGTAAGCCTTCTTGAGCATGGAAATAGACACCTTCACAGGGCAAACAGAGCTCAGTTTCTCAGCTGAGCTGCTTTACATCTGGGGGGGGGGGGCGCGCGGAATGGTGCTGAAAGTTGGGAGACTAATACTTCAACACCTTCCAAATTCAAGTCGCAGGAAGGTTCCTGTCATGACTACTCAAGCTTGATTAATTGACATGCAAGGTAAGAAATGGATGCTATGTCCAAAATAATAAAAAGCAGACTTTAGAGGAATGTGTGATTGGGGCAGGGACCATAGACTTAAGTTCATATAACCAAAGTTAAAAGACAGGAAATAGAACAAAGGAAGGAAAGGCAAAGGAGGGGGAGAGGGTGGAGAGGAAAAGGAAAGGAAGGAAAGGAAAAGGAGGGGGAGGGGAAAAAGGAAGGGGGAGGAGGAAAGGAAGAAAAGAAAAGAGAAGGGGGGGGAGCAAAGGGAAGGGAGGGGGAAAGAGGAAGAAGGAAAGAAAGGGACAGTCAAAGAGCAGGAGATTTAGTGTTGGGCGTACAGTACCGATAAAGTGGATATACAGTACTGACATACTGACAAAGCGGCTGCGGCTGCTTCTCCCCTGATAATTACGGACGCTACACAGCCCAGGCAGAGAAGCTTGGAGGTTTGAAAATGGTATTCCTAATTTGTACATGACTCAAAAAACCCTCCGAATTTGGCAAAGTGCCGCGTTGGGCCTTCGCTTTCTGGCCCGCTGAATAGATGTAATGGTAACAAAATGCGTAAGACACAGACCATGAGTAAAATACCATGATGTGAAGAATCATGAAAAAAAAAAATTACACAAAAAAATTTAAAACCTCGAAACTGGATCAGAGGCAGCTCAGCCTGTAATGTGCATGTTTTATAGACATGAAGTCCTGAGTTTGAGTCCCAAAATCCATGTTTAAAAGGAATAAAAATGCCAGGCAGATTGGTACTTCCTCATATTCCCAGAACTAGGGAGGTGGAGACAGGTGGATTCTTGTGGCACACTAGCCACAAGGATGTAAGAACCACAATATTCTAGACCCTTCAAGTCCCTCCTGCATAGAACAGTAGCTGGCACTAATCTGACATTCAGCAAGTAGTTGCAAATTAAAAAAAAAAAAAAAAAATCCTTACCCCTGAATAATTCACCTTACTGTTGACAACATTCATGAAGCACAGGGCTGTGTCAAGCACTCGTCTGCACAGTCGCACACATTTTGCAACCAAATTGCATGGAACAAACTCAGAAAGGTGATGGTTAAAAAAAAAAAAAAAGCACTCAAAGCCGCAAAGCTGCTAAGTCTAAAGCAGGGTGTGAGCCTGTTTGCACATGTTCTGGGTACTAATTGAGCACTTACTACATTATGACCCTCTCCTGGGTAATAGGAAGACAACATCTGACACCAAGAGTCTCTGTTTCCCTGGTACAGACACATAAGTAGGAGGAGAGACACTGAAAAGCAATAGACGCGTGCTTCCCCGAGGCTAACCTCCAATTACTTGCTAGGTTGTGCTACCTTCCCACCCCACCCATCCTTTGTTTTCTTCAATATAATAACCACCAAAGGAAAGAAAGGCAAAGAAGACATACTGGCTGCACCAAACTGAAGCCAAGTAGATCCAGTAAACCAGAAAAGAATAAAGCCAGATAAAGGAGTTTGCTCAGAACACTAAAAATGCCCTGTTCCAAAGCCTAAATTGGAAATATTTGCATTTGGCTTGAGTACCCTGTAGGCCCCCAGGCAGGCTGCTCATGGACCGTCCACAATAACACAGATAAACTCCCATCAGGGCACAGTCATGAAAACCAGCTCTCTACCAGAAGGCCTGAGGTTTAGATGAATTAAAAGGCCTGGGTCCCTGGCTCCTGGAGATGGCTAGACAAGGCGAAAGCATATGCCTGCTTGCCTGGCAGCAGCTCTCCCTGGCTAGGATGAAAGCATTGACACAGGCCAAGCAAAGCTGGCAGTGACAGTGGCCTTGGGCAGGAGCCATAGCCAGCAAGCACCAGCATGGGGCTTCCCTACAGACAGCTCTTGCTAAAACAAAGAAGGATGGAGGGAAGAGCTGTGCAAGTCCAGCCTCCAGGCTTATACTGAAACTGGAGAGCAGGGCTAGCTTAATGGAAGACCAGGTCTGCTCCAAAACCTTAGGCTCTGAGCATGGGATGCAATCTGAGTCATTTCCTGACGACTCTTCTCTGCATAATGGATTTGTGTTATAAAGGAATTTATGCCCTCAGGACCAAATTACCCAGATAATTGAAGATGGAATGAGGATGGAAAGGGGGGGAGGAGAAGGAAAAGCCTCAATTACAGGGGTTTCTCTGACACCCTGTGTGAGTTCAATACTCCAGTCCACTGGGGCATTGCACCTACGGTGCCTCTGTGCCTGTGCAGGCTGCCCTGGTAGAGAAGGCAAATTCGGTATGTTTCTCTAGCCGAGTCTCCTTTCAGATAGAATCCAGACCAATCCACATCTCACCAGCCCCATCTTCCAAGATGTGAGTCTTGTTCTATGTCTCATACTCACAACTGCATCTATGAAACCATGTTGAGATACAAGAGACTTAAGAGTAGAATAGAATAGACTAAAGCCAAAAGCAGACAGGACATCCTTCAAGGCTCAGACCCATGCCACCATAGTCACAGCTGAGACCTCGACAAGGATTCTAAAAATAAACAGCTCAAGTTCCTCACAACTGTGTAGGTCCTTGACTCTTCTTCCTTTTCTCGGGACCATATGCTATGACTTGCATATGCTCACTGAAATGTTCTGTTTAGGAAACTTAATCCCCAAATTCATATGCACATGGTATTTATAGGTAATTATAATGAAATGATAGTTATAAGCATAGGCAGCCTGTGATGACTTTTTAAGATGAAAAAGAGAGATGTGAGCACAGACATTTGTTCTGTCTTAGTCACGTGACACCATCTACCATGTTCTTGTAAAGCAAGAGGGACCCATATGAGATGGACTTTTCAGGCTTCAAGGCTGTGAGCAAAATGCATTATAGAGAACCTGCTGGTCTCAGGTATTTTGTTACCACAACAGAAAACAGACTAAGCAAGCAAGAAATACCTACATCAACAGAGTTAGTAACACTACCCTCTATGAATGCATTAAGGGTTTTTCGGGTTAACCATATTACTCCTGTAGTGACTTGATATCAAAGGGCAAAAAAACCTGCCCCCCACCCCCAGAACACTGTTTTTAGCATGCCTTTGGGATCAATAACCATAATACAAGAGCAAAATCTTAGACAAAGTTTATTTAACAAAGAGCAACCAATGATTCAGCAGCCCTTAAATCAGAAAAGGGTCTGAGAACTCTTATCTAAGAGACAGGCAACACATATTTATGGACAGAAAACCAAAGTACAGTGCAAAATAGCTCAGATGGTCAGATAGGCAGGTGCCTTGCTTTGCACATGCTTAGATCAGGAGGCAGCTTGTCCGTGGCTGATACCCAGGTATTGGTTACCAAGGACATACTCCTAACTTAGGTTTGTTTAGGTCCTGATTTAGGTTATAGTTCGCTGTGTTAGAATTCCGCAGATGGAGACAGCTTATATAAAGGCCTGCCTGCTATGGCATCCTGCTTGTTTAACACTCAGGGGAAGAATGTAAGGAAATGTCAGAGTCTCAGAAACTCCCATAAAATATCCCTTCTCCACATTTCCCCCTCTCATCTCAGCCTCCTTTACTGCTCTAGGAGGTCAAACAAGGGACACAATAAAAGCTATTTTAGGAAAGTTGTCCATGATTGAGTCCAGATTTATTGAGAGGCTAAAGCAGCCCCATTGCAGAATTGTTATTTACCTGAGCACATCTGATTGTGTTTATGAGCCTCATTTTGTCAATATTTACATAACAAAGTGGACAAATGCATAAAAGCCAGAGGCTCTGAAATATGACTGGAGTGATGCAGCTAAGAGTGGGACATAGTAACAGATGGCCATGGGCATTAGATAAGCAAAGATGCCTAGAATGAATAAGACACCCTGCCCCGTCTGGCTCAAGGGAAGTGCACCATGAAGCAATGGAGGGCTGGAGGTGAGAGTGGCTGGAAGGTGGTGAGTAGCCTGCAAATAGGTGTTAAACCACTTATTCAAGCACTCCCACAAATGGCCTAAAAGATTTTCCCAGCATCCCCTGGATCTCTATGAGTCACTGTGGGATAGCAGTGAGGTTTGGAGTTGAGTTATAACCATTCCCCAAAGCATTTTCCTGCAGACCATGTAAAGGAAAGGGGCTATGTTGGTAAATTTATTGACTATTTCATTAGATCAATATGGAATATGATTTAAAAGGCCTTGCCTGGGCTCTTTAAATCTATTTAATCAAACCAATTAATAAAAAAAAAGTAAGGAGTTGAAGTACATCATGTAAGGTGTATCATAAATATATTCCCTTACGTGGGCTTTTGATCTCACCCAAGTAATTAACAGCTTTAGTTAAGTCCAGTCATTCCTTCATGCCTGGTTATGGCCATAAAACCCCCAGGCTGTGTGTAGCTCTTGGATTTATTATGTTTTTCTTACTGCAAAAGCGTCTCTCACATTCTGTTTTTCCCCTCCTTGAGAAAGTTTATGTAGCCATTGCTTTTGCAGCTGTCAAGAAAGCTACATTGGCTGGGAAACTGTGTCCCTGACTGTGTCTGGATATGCCCAGCTCTTTCTATCCATTTCAGGGGCTTTCTCACTCAGAATCAAGCCGCTTCACATTATCTCTTCTCTTGGAGTGGAGAAGTAAAAACATCCGGAATTGGTTTTCATTCACAGCTTGGTTATTCTTGGCTCCTTTTTATGAATGAAGCTGCCTCTCTCTAATAAAAATAAGTGTGGCTCCTGTTAGAAAATTTGAGGAGAGAAGGCCTTCCCCCCTAAAACAATTGAGGATCCATTATTCCTCACAGGTTCTCAATAAACAAATTCCCATCTCTCCATGTGCAGGTCTTTCTCCAGGTTGCCCAGACCCATTCTTCCTGGCGTAGAGGCTGCGAGTTTCAGACAAGCCCATATTTTGGGGAGGATAAAGGAAGGGAACGTTGAAATCGCTGTCCTGAGACTCCAAATGAGACTGAGCTGGTATAACTTCATTCTATATGCCAGTCCGGAGAATTGAGGCTTCGAAGGGACACACTTATTTTCCCTAAGCTCTTTTCCATCACTATTTCACAACATGCTTGGTAAATATTGTCACTCGGATAACTACACTCTGGGCTCCCTCCACAGCTGAGGAAGCAGGGCCTGGGGGGCAGAGGAGAAGTGACAGCAGCAAAATTCAAATTGTACAGTGAGAAGTGACCTTCTTAAAGAAAACACAAAGCAAGAATCTAGGAGAGTAAGACACTCTTCTTGGCATGGCTTGCTTTCCATAGGGGATCAACTTCTATTCACATGCACAGAAAGCAGAGTAAGCCCACAGAAGATAACAAGGGAGCTGAATGAACTTGGAACCATCTACTGTGCTCTGTCTCCCTCTGTTTACTCTGGTCCAGTTCCATGAGTACTTGTACCTACCCTACTAGGTACTGTTGTGAGAGAAACAAATATTGAATACAGAATAAACACAATGATTTTTATTGTCTTTGTGGGAGACAAAGAGAGCTGACATGAAATATCCATGCTTAATAATACCGTCTTTCCTCTTATGTTCCTCACACACAGACACACACAGACAGACACACACACAAAATAAACAAACAAAAAACTCTGCCCTACATGTCTGTCATCATTCATTCAATGTGTGCTAGGTAACCCCTTGACAGTAAAATCTAGGTTTCAAATGGTGTGTCAGAGGTAAAAACCAAGCAATTACTATGGGTTTACTGTAATACTAAAGGAGCTTTAAGATACTTAGGAATAACTTTATTATCTCTTCATGAACTTACATGAAAAAATAAATAAATAAAACCCGAGTCTAATTCAAATCATGATATCATTTAGGATATGCTGAACTGCCAGTTCCAAGGTATATTAAAATATCTTGATTTGTTTGACATGGGTAAAGACCTCTTTGGTTAAGAACCTGATTTTGAGAACCTAATAACATACTATTAAAATTTGTCACTCAAATTGTGATTGAGATCAGGCAACTTGATAATGCATGATTTCTGTCTGTAGGCAGATTTCCTGGGATGCAGGGCTTCCATCACACCCCTTATGCCGCTGCCTTTAATGAGCACATTTGTAAGAAAACCTGCCTTCTTAAACGGATACACTTCATGAAGAAACACACAGCTCCCGCCACAGCCAACCTTAACTCAGTCTCTCCTGAACTGATCCCTAACACTTAGTCACAAACAGCAGTCACCAGAATTTCATCGGATGTTCTCTGAACAGGATGTGAGACGTTGGCCTAAGCAGGATGAGCATATTGATGGTCACAATAACACTAGAGGGTAGGCAGCCTGACTAGCTCAGTTCCACAGGTGGAAATGTGTGTGAAAGCCACAAGTTCCTCAGCCAGTGTCGGCCGGCTGGCTGGCTGGACCCACACTTTGAAATGAATCCAGAATCAATGGAGGCTTGTATGCACTCTGGGCTTAAAATAAGTAAGTAGGTTGACAAATTCCCAAGTATAGCCACAAGCATAGAGGAAACGGATGGGTTTTTTTTTTTTTTTAACCTACCTATTTCCTCTCAGCCTCCTACTTTCTAGAGGGACGCTTGTTGCCCTGTCCTCTTATCAAAGATACTCGTCAGGTGGAAGAAATGTTCTGCTTCTTGCTCCAGCTGCTTATGTGTGCGTGCAAGTAGGAGACACCTAGTATAAGGGGAGTCTCAGAGGATGGTGTGTAATTCCCATCGCTGAGATTAAATTATTAATTTTTTATCAATTAATTGGATGAGAGTGGCAGAGAGAGGGGCCCTCCATTCAACAGAGCTCCACTGGGTGCCAGATAAAACAAGAAATCTGCCTGGGGAAGACGGGGAAGAGAAGGCAGGGAAAGCCACAGTGGTAATCACCAGCTTCAAAAGAGGGAAAGCAAACCCCTTCAGGAGAGAAGAGAGCAGATTCACTCAGATTTCTCCAGGGAGTCTCTACCGCACCAGCCCTCCAGGCGGCGCAGACTCCTCCGCTAGCTGCCCGGAGTTCTCAACTCTCAATTTTCCCACCTATTAAGGAAGAGCAAATCCCAGGAAAGAGAACTTTGCTGCCTCCCTCGGAAGGGGATAAGAGGTGTTCTTACTAAGAATAATGTTGCTTAAAACAGGAAATAGTGGCAGTGCGTGCCCAGGATTCCAATATGTGAAACACTGAGACAGGAGGATCAAGAGTTCAAAGCCAGCCTAAGCTACATAGTGAGCGAGCGCCTAGTCAGCCTGGGCTAAAAGCAAACAAATTTTTAAAAACCCCAAAATTAATATTAATAATAAATAAAATAAATGAAAATATCTTATAAGGGGCAGAAATGTGCAAATAAATAAGCTTTTAAATAAAAAATATTAAATTTTGTGAAAAACATGCCATGTTAAAATATATTTTATTTTTGATATTTATTCCCTGTGTGAGGCAGTGATCTCTACCACTAAGCTACATCTCCAGAGCTAAATATGTCTTTTTCCTTCCCTTCCTTTTTTTTCGTTCATTAATTCTTTCCTTCTCTTCTTTGGTTTAGGTTACAGAGACAGAGTCTCATCATGAAGCTCAGACTGACTTGGAACTAGTTGTATGACCCAGGATAGCCTCAAACTTTCCAACCTTATCTTCTAAGTGCTAGGATTATAGGCATGTGTCACTCCAGCTAGCTTATGAATACTTTATCATTTTAGCTTTTATTTTACTTTATTAGTGTGTGTGTGTGTGTGTGTGTGTGTGTGTGTGTGTGTGTCTTCCTGACAAGAGCTGTTGGAAACTTAAAACACCCCACCTTCACATAGCAGTGCACAATATCACACTAGCATCACATTCAGGGGACACTACCACCACAACTGGTCTCTTTCACTTACAGTCAGGAGGAATACATCTGAATTTCCAGCAACAGTTTAAAAGGCCAAAGTTTGGCAGATGAGTCAACTGAATGACAAAATTTACTCACACATGAGATGTGAAGGAAGACGGGGAAGGGGTGGAGGGAAGGAAGACGGGACATCCTTGAACCAAGGAGTCTCACCGAGACCAAAGAGATGTTTAGTATTACATACACACTAGGAAGCCAAGGGAAGACCAGCAGCACCCCCCCATCTCCTTCTGAAGAAAAATATACCCTACGAGTCAAAGTAATACTAGTCTTTCTCACCAGTATATTTTCAGTGCCCAGCTTAGGGCTTGCAATATGATCAGCGCAGAGTAAACAGTCCTGGATTTGGTGACGGAAGCAGTCAATACCCAGCAGACAAATCTCCTACTTCTGAAAACCACTACTCGCTCCCACCCTCATCTCAGCCATAGGAACTCTGCCAGAAAGCAAAGACATTAATAACTAGTATATTACATATGGGGTTGATGCTGCAAGGAATTTCTCCTGTGGCTTGGGACAGTTAGCCTCTGCCAGGCAACGTCAGGTCTTTGACTTAAAAGACTTAAGGTGAGAGAGGGTGGGCAAAGAGTAAAGGTTTTAGTGTTTTATTTTCTCAAGATGTCCTCACAGCTTCATCTCCCATCTCTCCCTCCTCCTCAGACATGATATTACCTCACCCTCTGCCGTGTTGTCAGGAATCTGTCTTGGGCACTAAGTCATATACACCCATGCTGTGTATGTTAAGCTGCATTTCCATGTGGGTGGTTCTTGAAAACCAGCCATCCATCATGCATATTGATCATGGGGGTAGAAAGGTATGAATCAGAGAGCAGCAATCACTAAATCAAAGATTTATACCAGTAAAAGAGCACCCAGGCAATTCATCAATACCACACCACACTCGGTGATTAATTAGGCCCCAGCCTGACAGGGCACAATTAAGGCTATTTCAGTCAGACATGGTTTCTTCCTTAAAATGTTTCTCCTTCGCATGCCACAAGTCTGTCGGTCTATGGCATTCCGTACCTTTCCATTGTAGCACTTATCAATTAATAAATATAGGGTTGCTGATGTGATCGTAGATTTAAATTTTCCCTCTTCATTACTTCATTTTTCCAAGAAGACTTAACACTTGTGACATCTAGATACGTGGCATGTGCTCTACTTGGATATGCTGAATGAATATAGTTATTAACAAGATGTTTCTGACTCCAGAAACCCTGAAGCAACAGCTCTTACAAAAAGCACATTCCAGTCATTCCCACTGGCTATTGTCTTTTCAAAAGAAGAGCAGAATCTTCCGAGTGAACGAAAAGACTTTGGGGAGTTCCTTAGCAGTAGATACTGAAACCAAGACATCCAATTCCTATCACAGCGATTCCAGTGCTGCCTCACTACTCCCCCAAAGGTAACCAAATCAACACACACCAATCATTTGCTCAGGAAAGTTTGTAGGAGCACCGTGATAAACGTCCCAAATAAAAAGCAAAGAAATCGTCACTGAAAAGAAAGTCTGGGATGTTCGAACACTGTAAAACTATGCGGCAATGATTATGAGCCAGCCGGAGACCCAGCCGTCAATACCACCAGATCTCACTGGCATTACATGGACAGAATAAAACCAGACACAAAGGAGTACATGCGGTGTGGTTCTGCTTAGGTGAGGTTCAAATAGGGGCAAAATCACAGCACCGACAGTGGGAATAATGGGGTCAGAAAGATGATTTAGCAGGTCAAAACACTTCCTGCCAGGCCTAGTAACCTGAGTTCTATCTTCAGGACCCACATGGTAGAAGGACGAAAGGAACACCTGCAAACTGTACTGTGATCACACGTGTACTGTGGCAAACACAGATGAGAGGGCATGCGTGCACGCACACACACATACAGAAAGAGAGAGAATAAAATATAAGAATTAGAGATGTGGTTTGCTTTGAAAGTTAACATCCAGAAAGCATAAAGGAGTTTCTGGGTCCTGGAAAAGTTCCCTCTGGTCACTCAGGTATATTTTCATGAAATTTCATCAAGGTATTTTCTGCTGGAAACCAATACGGTTTGGAATCAGTGTGATAATTTAAATAAATTATTGAAGTGTGACCCTGATCCTCCTTTCTTTGTATGGCAAAAGAGCTATAGATACCCTCATATACACTCCCAGGACCTAACCCAACTTTCACAAAGCCTCCCTTGCTACCACTTCCAATGTGGGTCATCAAGGCTCAAATGAGAGATTAGACTCTATGGCCTTTGGTCCTTCGAAATCCTAACTGTCTACAATAAGTGGACTTCTAAAAATTAATGGAAAAATTCAATGGCCAGCAAGTGTGGCTTTCTGTGACTAAGCTTAGCTGGTCTTGAAAGAGGAAAAGAAAGGGCTTGGGAGACATCTTGGTGAGTTAAAGAGCTCACTTTGCAAGCATAAGGAACCAAGTGTGAATCCTCTATTTAAACTACCACTCAATGTATCAAACACTGATTTATCGTCAACTCTTTAAGATGTTACCATTAGAGAATCAAACAAATGCCTTTCAGACTCATTCTGCCATCTTTATAACTAACTCCATTCGCTGTGCAGGCTACTGAAGTATTTTCCCTCCTTGTATAAAGGAGCCCAAGGCAGAATATTTCCCAGTATTGTGTCTCAGTCACCAGTTAAGTAAGAAGGTGTCATGGGGCTGCTGTGGGCATCTGGTCCCCATGAAGAAAGAGAAGAATACATGGTGTGCTTTTATGAAAGGAATTAACCAACCCTGGAGCTGACCTACTTCTGAACTATTTGTTGTGATCAATTAACCCTTCTCCTGTAAAGCTGATGTTAATTAAGGCTTTGGGAAATTTACAGCTCAAAGCACTGTGATATATAATGTCACAAGAGAACAAGTTCGAAAAGGATGCCCTCTTTCTGGAATTTATTTCACCAATGGAAGAAAAATTTCCCCAGAAGTGCTAACCCTTTTTCTTCCTGCCCCTATTTTCTCCAACTTCCATTGGCCACTCTCACGTGACAGGGCCTTTGTTGAACCAATCACAGGCTAGTGGCATTAAAAAACACTTTTTGCCCAATCAGATTTGCTCCTGGGATCTAGAATTAAGATTAGCTGACCCTAAAATAAATGTCTGCATGAAGTAGCAGTGACAGAATCAAACCAAATTCTGGTCGGAAGAGTGAATTGGATATTAGAAACCCATTTACTGAATCCTTATCATTGCATGCATAATGTGTGCTGGACTCCAGGCTCACAGAGATAAGGTCTGCTTAGCGCAGCCCTACCTCAAGCAAATCAAAGTCAACATCCTTCCTTGGGCCCTATTTTTGAACTCTCGAAATCTCTTAAATCTAAGCCAGCTCATCAGACATCTAACAACTACACTTGGGCTCCCACCCAAATATGGATTTTGCTAACAAAAATTTTTATCTAAAGGAAGGTCAAAACATGTTTCTCTGTACCAACTACAGATTTTGCCAAGCTGTAGAAGCAATTCCATAGTGGTATCTCTAGTTCAATCTTGCTTTCGACACAAATTTGTAACGCTCTCCTTCCCCATCAAACTTTCCTGAATTTACATTATCAGACTCCCTGGAGCCTAGAAAATGACACCCCAAATTGGGGAGAATTTATTCTCCTTTGGGGATGGAATGATAGGGAGGTTAAGAGGGGGTTCAAACTGCTTCTTTACCCCTAATGTGGTGGATCTTAGGAAAGTTGTTTAACCTTTCAATGCCATAATTTCTTCAACCATAAAAGTGGGATTAATTGTAGTTTCTAGCTTGATAGGGTATAGAAAGGACAAAGTAACCTGATGTGAGAAAAACAATAAGACAAGTACCTGGGACAGAAAATTTCAGTTCAATGGGTATTAGCTATTCCTTCTGGCTCTATTTTCTCTCACTTTCTCCTCGGATTCCATCATCTTCAAGCTATATCATCACAATCAGCAGAAGTAATTGACTGAACTATTCTGCTTGGGTGTTGGCAGTCAATCAAACAGCTTGATTCCCTCCACCCCCATTTGGTTAGACAAATTTGCCCTTCGGTATAATAGTTAACTTGGCCAATTAAATGAAAAGGAACGTATAATATTTATATGGTAATTTTCTCTATCCTGAGCTTTCTCTGGGGCCACAGAACTGATCCTCCCTGGGCCACTAGTCTCTAGAGTTTAGGTAGATTCATATTTTTTTTCAGGTCATACTCTTGGCCTTGAGCCAGCAGGTCTGCATGGTCTCAGAGCAGCTGAGCTCCAAGCATGCCTTGGGGACTCAACTTCATTGACTCACAAAATCAAAATATACAAATCCCCCTTTTAAAGCATGATATATAACTGGGAGAATATTGCCTCTGCACTGCATTAGGGCCCGCCCTATTACCTTATGGAATTACCCACAGTGGCAGAAATCCATTCACCTGATCCCACTGACACCCTGGGGGCAGCTCAGATAGCATAAAGCCAATTGATAGATGTATATTTGATATATCTTTTATGCCCAGAATTTATGTCTTCTGCATGTTTCATTTGCCATTCTGACTCATTTTATGCCACAGGAGAACTAGGGAAATTCAAAAGGGACTGCGAGAGCAACAGCATGGAAGGAACAGGGTAGAAATCAAAATAGCAATTTTTCTTTCTGATCTAGGGCCTCATGCCTGAGCACCAGATCAGCTTTAAAAGACAAAGCAAGCTTCCGTCCTTGGCTCCTCCCAGCAAGGAGCTAGGAGAAAAAGGCACTCGACTGACAAACAGGAAAACCCTTTTCCTGCATCCTTACTGGGCAAGGTCCCCACTACAAAGCAAATATGTGTAATAGACGTATGAACACTAATAGAGCTGAGGGCATTATAATCTCATGGGGAGCAAGACTTGGCCACATAATTCACCTCAGATCATACTCAAAATACATCATGGAAAAGTCAAAACCAGTCTCTATGGACTCACGTTTCTGATATTTCAGAAAGGAAAATGAGCTACTAGGGAGCGTGGGCTCTACCCCAGCCTTCTGCCTCCTCTTGCTTGGCTAATATCTGTAAATATGTAAGGATCATAGAGGGCTTCTTCACGGGCACCTACACATGGAACAAATGAGTCTAATGAATATGCCTCTGAGCCCCAGCATACACCTGATTTCTCTTTAATATCATCATTCTTTTAAAAAATAATTTTATTAGATTATAGTAATGACTTACACACTCTTGTGCATGGACATATGTGTGTGCCTATATGTATTCTGTCTTCATTAATATCCAAAATCCCCTCTGAGGATACCAAAAGCCACGGGTCCGCAAGCTCCTCATATAGAATGATGAACACACACACACGCACTAATGCACACACCACACGTGTATACTCATGTACACACAGAGGGGGGAGAGGGAGAGAGAGGGGGGAGAGGAAGTTCGCTCACAGTAACCTTATGAGAAAAGTAGTATTCTTTTCTAAATTCTACTGAAAATAATTCTGAATTGTTCTGGGTGATAAAGTAACTTTTGGGTCATGCAAGGAACTATACTCTTAACCTCTCCACAGGGTTTCTTCATCATGTCATCAGTGGAGAAATGGAAGCCTGCACTTCAAAGAAAATGTTGGCAGTAAGACCAGACAACAATGAATAGGTTTGTGTTTGCTGAATAACCTTGTTTTAGCCCAACAAATTTGTTTCCGTTTAAAAAAAAAAAAAATTCTTCAAGGATAAGCATGTGAGGAGATCAGGGTTCTTTCATGAAGACTGTGGAGTCCTGGAGGACAGTGCCATTATAAGGCATTTCACACGAGAAACTATTTCTCTGAAGCAATGTATGTACCTCTGAACTTGTGAACAGTTCCAGGACCACTGTCGCCATTTCCCTGTGGCAGACTTCAACCTTTCTAACTGCTGTGCACCTTTCCTCTTCTACCATTCCAATTTCCAACACATTTTTCTTTCTAAAGTATGAAAATAACCTCAATTCATCCCAGTTCTAACAAATTTGGTGTCTTAGCATGCCCAAGCACTCAACAAGACCAAAGCCTTTCCTATGTGATGAGGCCATTCTCTTCATCAGTGAGATAGAAGTTGAAGAAACACTTATTCATCTTCTCCAAATCCTTTATTTAGCAGTGAGCAGTATCAGACATGAGCCCTGGCTCTGTGGTATTCACCATGGGCCACAGACATGACAAACATCATTCAAATAAACACAAAATGTAAGCTCCAGTTGTTAAAAGGAACTGTGCAGAAATATAATAAGATTTCCTGTATTCGGGGTTCCCTAGAAGTTGTATTAGTAAATGGTGAATTATATGAGACCTAAGAAACATAGGTTAGCAAGAAAGAATATTCACCATAGTAAAAAAAAAAGGTGATGAAAAATAGAAACACAGTGTTAGATGTCTATATAAAGAAACCACTTGGACTTTAATTTGTGCTGTAGTCCTCTGATAAATCTAGCAGAAATCCATTAAGAATTAAAATTTTGATATTAAAATTGTATAAAAGTAAAAATTATAGACAAATCTATTTTAATATAAAAATTCTCAACAAAATTTTCACAATGAGAATACATCAGTACATTAAACAAATTGAGTCACTCCAAGAATTAAAAAATATTTTGGTATTATAAAAATCTATTAGCAACATTCACTATAGTAATAAGTCAAAGGAGAAAATCTGGATACCAAGAAAATGCCAAAAGGCATTGCATAAAATTTAAAACCACCTCTAACTTAATAAAAACTTACATTTTGAAAGGGAACATGTCTAACTCCCAAATTAATAATCCTGAAGCATCTTCTTTAAAGTAAACAATAAGACACAAGTGTTGTTTTGTTGTTTTTTTCTTTAATCTGGTTGTAAAAATTCCAGCCAGCATGTAAAAAATCCACAAAACAATAGATTCAGCTACTAAGAATAGTAAGTACACAACTGCTATTATTATTTGTCTATGATATAATTATATGCTTTTAAAATAAATCAATAAAAATTATAGACTAAAAGCATTTGAAGTAACCAATTGCCGAAAGTTCATAAAAGTCAATATTATTCTCATAAGCTAGATACAGGACTAATGAACAAGGCAAAAAGATGCCTACTCAAAAATTCAACAGACAAACCCAATCAAGAAAAAAAAATAGGAAAAAATACAAATGCGTAAAATAAAAAATGGCAACCGTAAAAGTACAGTAAAACTGAACACCAACAGATTTGTTAGAAAACACCAAAGCAGTAATCCAATACAATACATTTTCAAATTTGACTAAACAAAGTCAAAAGAATACAAGTCATCAAACTGATTTCAGTAAGAAAACATTGAGACAGACCAATTTCCTAAGAGAGAAAGGAAAAAGTATCAAAGCCAGCAAACAAACAAAAAAAAAAAGCAAAAGGTAATCCGTAAACAGAACCAAATAATCTCAAAGCTAGTTTAGCTGTCACAAAGATTAAAAAGTGAGTTTCCCTAACTCCTTTTCATGCTCCCACCGCTGAGTGTCAAAGAAAACGAAACAGCTAACAAAAATAACATTCCATACACCCATGGCCCATTCAACACCAGGAAATCCATGCATGTAATTTCCCATGCCAATAAACCAAAGAATGAAATCACAGGAACTATATATACGAAGAAGGCATTTGACAAAATTCATTTTCTTGTGACTTTTTTTTTTTAATTAGACAAATCAGTGGAAACCTGAGTACCCCCAAGCCTATTCTTCTTGAGGGAAAAGCATATTCTTCCAAAGAAAAAGACAAAAGTAGCCATGGCACAGAAGCTATCACACTCAGGTAACCTCCCAGGTAAACTAAGGTGATAGAGGTGTGTAGATACCTACTGTATCAGAGAATAGATTGCAGAGGCAAAGTAGCCCCAACAGAGTGTTGACAAGAATCAAAAGACAAAGAAAAATATGCTTCTACACTGTGTAGTCCTGACAAATATTTTTGTATGTGTTATCTAATTTCATTCTCTTCACTCTTAGCCAAGAAGCTGACAGAACCATCTCCGTTGTGCTGAAAAGGCTTTAAGAACCAGAGCTGCCCAGCAGGTTTCACAGAGAGCAGAGCTGATGACCACAGGAAATGGATTTATGTCCCCAACTGTCCAATCCAGTTCACATTCCCTTCTATTATCTTCCCAATTTCCTTGGCTAGGATCCTTACCAGCCCAACTCAAGAACACCAAGGCATGGAGAGCTGTGGGGTGGGCATGTAAACTTCTGCTCAGCTTCCAGAGGCAAGAACAGGGGAAAGAGGAAGAGCTAGGCGAAGCTGATAAGATCCTGAGCTCACCGGACTGCCTAACTGCAACAGATGATAAGAGTTCAGATAGAAAAGGCACTTGGGAATTAAGATACAGCTTGTAAATACCTCAGGATGTCTTGGCTCTAAGCAAACCCTCAAGCTGTCAAGTGTCAACCAACTGAAAGACTGCCATCCACTCCCATGGCCTAAATGCCTCAAGTCAAATAGATTCTGTTTTTTAGGCAAAGGTTTGAATTTTGTGTTTGAACTAGATGAGCAAAATGCAACTGTGAAGAGACACAGCTGGCTCCATCCATCACTATGTGTTAAATTGCACAGAGCAACCAACATCTGGGCAGAGGAAGACTTTTTTTTTTCCATTCCCCACCCCACCCCAAAAGAACACTTTAAATACATTTTTATTTTTTTAATTTTTTATTTATTACAATATATTCACTTTGTATCCCAGCTGTAGCCCCCTCCCTTGTCCCCTCCCACTCCTGCCCTCCCTCCTTCTTCTCCTCCCATGGCCCTTCCCCAGTCCACTGATGGGGAGGTCCTCCTCCCCTTCCATCTGACCCTAGCCTATGGACTCAGTGGCTGGCTCTTTAAATGCATTTTTAAAGCATTGCCAGTGAGGAACATTCTCTGGAACATCTCTTTTGGACTATGGGTAAAAAGAGTATTCTAGGAATATGCTCTGTGCACCATCACATAAATGGGAAGTTCACACTTAGTCATGTTGGCCATAAGTAACCCTCTAAATAGGTCAGGAACCGTTTTGCACCTGTGACCCCTAGGACAGAAAAATGTCGATGAATGTAATTGACCTACTTCCAAAGTCTCTCTCTCACACACACCCAAAACAATCTGCTCTCTCCTCTCCTGACTGAGGAACATATGGCGACGGATTACATGGTTGGCACCCGGCTGACTGCTGAGCCCATGTGTCGCATTCTAGCACAAACAGGCAGGCACAAAGCCTGCCTGGAGGACTCGCCAGCCAAATCCAAACTGGGCAGCTCAAGCCACAGGCTCAGCCAAAAATTGCTGTAACAGCCTGGTGGCATAGACAAAGTTCTGGGCATCTCCTGCAGGGCCCCACTTCCCCTCTAGCCCCATGCTGTCCTCCACAAGATGCTGAGAAGAAACCCCAGGCTGATCTCCCCACAAGTGCATGTCATCAGCAACTCTGGGTCTGTCTGGTAAAGGGGAAACTGAGCTAGCCTCACCTCTACCTTAAAGCTGGTTCTCTTATGTTAAACTATTTCAAACGCAGCAAATCCATACTTGAGCTCTCAAATCCTGGCATGGAAGTAAAGAGCAAGAGGCAATTATCTCCAAACTAATGTAAAGAAAGCAAAATGCTGCATTACACTGTCTTGGCTTCACTCTGCTGCTCCTTCCGACCTTGGGGTAGAGATCGTTTCTAATCTGTTGATCATCCTAAATCACCCATGCACCGTAAAGATAAATGTTCTTATGCCCAGTTCCCTGAGCTTCCTGCTGCAACACTATATGTCCCTTTCTCCTTTTTTCCTTTCTTTCCTCTCTCTCCTAACCCCCTTCTCTTTTTATTTCCTTCCTTCCTTCCTTCCTTCCTTCCTTCCTTCCTTCCTTCTTTCCTTCCTTCCTTCCTCCCTTCCTTCCTCCCTTCCTTTCCTAGTCCTACAGAATATCCTGTAGCCCAGGCTATATAAACTCATTATGTATCCGAAGATAACTTTGAACTTCCAGTTCCCCTAGACAATTTAAACAATCACCATACCAACTGAGCTACATCCCCAGCCTGTTTTGAGAATTTTGGTTTCTTTAAAAACCCAGTTACATGTCTTTTGAGAGGCTTCATCCATCAGCTGATGAAAACAAATGCACAGACCCATAGCCAAACAATAGGCAGAGATCTAGGAGTATTGTGGAAGACTTGAGGGAAGGATTAAAGGAACTGGAGGGATCAAAGACATCACAAGAAGACCTACAGAGTAAACTAACCTGGGCCCATGGGGGCCCACAGACACTCAACCACCAACCAAAGAACATGCATGGGCTGGACTTAGGCCCCCTTCACATATATCACAGATATGAAGCTTGCTCTTCATGTGGGTACCCTAACAATTAGAGCATGGGTTGTCTCTGACTGTGTTGCCTGCCTTTCGATCTCTTTCACATAGCTGGACTGCCATGTCTGGTCTCAGTGGGAGAGGATGTGCCTACTCCTGCTATGGCTTGATGTACCAGGGTGGATTGGTACCCACTGGGGGCTCCCCTTCTCTGAGATTAAAGGGATGGCAGAATGGGTGAGGGGGCTGTGAGGGTGGGACTGAGAGGAGAGGATGGAGGGGGGCTGCGATCAAGCTGTAAGGGTGAATTTTATAAAAGAAAAAAAAGCAGTTATGTTGTGTATGTTTTTGTTTTAATCTCAGGTGTGGGATATGGGCCTGCTTCAGGTTATCACAGCCACTAACTATGATTTGTTTCATGCTGTAGAGGAGGTGTGGTTTTTGCTGCAGGTAGTTTACATTTGGAATTCTGCAGATTCTTGAGAGGCTATAAATGCGAGAGCCCTGAGAGGGCCTGTGTTGGCTGCTGCTTCCCGCTGCTTCCCGCTGCTTCTTGTTTCTGCTGTTGCTCTTACTATTGCTGGACTGCTGGATGTTGCATTGCTAGACTACTGGATTTCTGGTTGCTGGTATTCTGACAATGAAGATTGGACTTGCCCCCAAGGAACTCAGTGCCCCTAATCAGCAGGATGTATTCTGAAGAAGTCCATGTCTCCTTCCCTCCTCTAACCTTCTTTCTCACCTAGTGTTAGTGCATTAAAAAGGATTGGGGTGGAAAGAAATGGTAGATATAGGTACCCAAATAAAGTAGTCCAAAGGCTCAGGTATACCAGCTCCTCTCACTCCTTCTTGTGATCAATTTATTTATTTTCTTATTTTGAAATATGCCTATCTGTGTCATGTTGAACAATGAATAAGGAGGGTCTGTTCCACATAAAGTATGGATGGTGAGAACCCCAGGAATCAGGATAGAGATAGTGCAGTTAGAATAAGAAGCCTATGGATGGAGGCTGAGCTCAGCTGATACACAGCTATGTGCATGTTCACTGTGGACAAGAACTTAATAACAAGGTGAAAACAACGGTGTCTAGGAAGAAGGACAAGAAACATTAAAAAGTGGTCATTCCCCAAAATCCCAGAATGGAGAAGAGAAAGTAGACACAAAGTCCCAGCCCTGACCAAGAATCTATTTGCAGCTGAGAAAGAAAAAAATATCAGCTTTTTTTTCCTAATGAAGTAATGATTTGTTTATCAACCACATAGAGCAAACCTGATCCCCAGGAGTAGTTGGCCAATACAAAACAGAATCCATGATTTTTGTGTGCTTTTGTTTTGTTTTTTTGTTTTGTTTTGTTTTGTTTTGTTTGCTTGTTGTCTTGTTTTTGTCTTACTGGGCTTTTGTTTTGTTTTGGTCTTGATTTTCATTGTGTGTGTGTGTGTGTGTGTGTGTGTGTGTGTGTGTGTGTATAAGGAGAGAGAACAAAAGAATAGGAAATTGGATGGGTAGTGATGTAGAAGGCTCTAGGAGAAAGAATATGATCAAAATATATTGTATGCAACAATTAAATTAAAAAAAAATTAAGTGGATCTTTTTAACCAACTACAAGAATCTTTAATACCAAATGGGCAAAAGGCAACATTTGCCAAGTAAAAAATGGATCTTCTACATGCTCATGATAGTATATATCCCATGGCCAGAGAAAGGTAGTGACATGAGAACAGTTCTCACTCTCCTGCCTTGGGGTCAGGACTAGACAAACTTCTGCCTCCCCAGTAATTATTTCTGCTTCTTTTGATTGTAACACCTTACAGAACAGTAATTGTGGTGAGGCTGGCTGCCCACCCACAACACTTTGTCTTGACCCCTGTTATGAACTGAATGAGCACTGGATCCAGGTGTCTGAGATAAGCATTAATTTTGTTGGCCTAGTGAATAGATAAGTAGCTCAACTAAGTCAAGGAAAAACTCTTCTCTAAAATATAGACCAAACCAGAAGCCATCATAGAAAGTATTTCCTTTTCTCTGGGGTCACCAGCATAGGGACATATAATCTTGGAATTATCTGTGTCATAGCTCACACTAACTGAAGGAAGCTATGACACAGATCTGTGTATAAAGGTCAAGGATGGTAAAAGATACAGGGAGGGGGCTAAATATGGGGCAGAGGGAAGAAAAGTTGGAGTAGAGGTCCAGGAAGAATTAGGAGAGAGTTTGTGGAAAAGGCAAAAAAAAGGAAAACAGAGATGGAAGAGAATCAGTAAAATAGGAAGAAAGGAGGGAACATGGAAGGGCTTATAATAAATGAGGCAGAAAGGAGGAAGATTAGGGGAGATATATAAAAGGAGAAGGTAGCTGGCTGCTGGTGACTCACACTTTTAATCCCAGCACTTGGGAGGCAGAGGTAGGTAGATCACTATGAGTTTGAGACCAGCCTGGTCTACAGAGGAAATTCCAGGACAACTGGGAATACACAGAGAAACCCTGTCTCAAAAAACCAGAGGAGGGAGTTAGGTGAGGTAGGAGAGACAGAGAAATGAAGTAAAGGAGAATAAAGTAAGGGAGGTTGGTAAAGAGAAGAGAAAGATACAAAGAGATGAAAAGAGTAGAGGAGATATGAGAATATGAGAAGAGGATGTCCCTTTAGGTGTGATTATCAATCTAATCTGGATTTTTCTCTCCCTCTCTTATCCTTTCTACATAACCTCTCTCTTATTTTTTCCTCAGTCTCCTCCAGTTTATTCTCCCCACTGCCCCATCTCTATCACTCTTCTCCATATTTTTTACCATCTTTTGACCCTTGCACATAGACCCATCCTTGATGAAATCACATCCATTACAAATGTGGTTCTCAGCAGCTTTTTTTGTCAAACCTAAAGATGATTACTTGAAAACATTTGCATTCTTAGACTCTACTCATATGACACCATAGCTCAAATAATGGGTAAAATATCAGTTCCCCTGTCAAAGAGGGCCACTGGAAACATCTTCATTTGTTCCTATCAGGAGCTGGTCCCTCACAAAAGAAAGCTATAAAAGAGACTATGTAGAGGTTAAAAGCAGCATTTAGGAAGAAAATGATGTTGTACATCATACCAAAATTTAATATGACTTTATGCAAAATAGTAATGTGTCTGCTAATGTAGATTCTCCTAAAGTACGTTAGTAACAATCCAAGATCATTCCCCTTAAAAAATGAAAATGTATGTCAAAAAAAAAAAATAGACCTAAAGTAGCTGAATCTTGTACCCATTGATGGAACTGATTTACATAGATAGCATTTAACATGCCATCATCATTATCCTATCAGTCTCCTGTCTAACGCACAAGCTGAGGCATTCAATGTGCTTTGAGGTTAGAACAGGCACACTCACAAGCAAGCACACACACAAGCACACCCTACACTCGCCAGCCCAGAGGGTAGTAAATTTAAAAAAAAAAGAAAAAGAAAAAGAAAAGAAAGAAAAGAAAAAAGAAGAAGAAAAATCACTTTATGCAGACAGATGAATATCAACAGAAATGAAGAAAAGACTGTCTCACTCCCTACCCAGTACCAAGACAGTGACTTTAAAGGCTGAATAAAAGAAAACTAAAGATTTAAGAATAGAGTGTGTTTATCAGGTTGGGAGGGGTGAATAAAACAGAGCCACCGTTATGATAATGGGTTGTGTCTGCCTCTGCCAGAGCGAGCAGCCTTGCATATGTCTCCTTGGTTTACGTGGAAGACAAATTCAGATGGAACAAAGGTCAACCTTTAGAGTCCACTGTGTAAACATTTTTAGATTTTCTTTCTTTAAAAATTGTTGAGCTATTCCGATTCTGATGACAAGAACCAAAGGGAGAGTCACACGTTTGTATATCCTCTTTGTCTGGAGCCGTCTGATCTCACGTGTACTTGGCTGTGGCCTTGAAAATATTATGGCCTCTACAGAGTAGTCAATCAGTGACATTGAATGTATGGATGGCAATAGATGAGTTAATAAAACAATGTGGCATCCTAAAAATAACTTTGTTTCTACTTTTACTAAGAAAAAAAAAATCTAGAGATGGTGCTTATCATGAAGATTTCAGTTACCTAAAAATCTATTTTCCGTTTCTGTGATATTGATGGCAATTGGCCTGTTTTCAAAGCCTACTAGTGCCTCTTCTGGCAGGCCAAGACAGCCAGAGGAACCAGAGGCAGAACTGAACCAGGAAAGGTGGTAAGCCTGATTGCCATCCACCATGAGGCAGTCTTGAGCAGCCCAAGATTATCAGAGAAGAGTGAGAGCTGCCTGGATGGCCATGGGGAGGAGATACCCTTTCGGTCAGAAAAGAAAGCAGTAGAGCTGGAGGGAGAAGGGAAAAAAGAAACAAAGAAGCGTGAAAAGGAACCATTGACAGAGGAAAGAAGGCAAGAAGGAGAGAGAACCAGACAGAGATGAAGAACTGAAACCCTTACTGACCCTATCTAGTTCCTTACCCAGAATACCTACTCTGAGGTCCATCCTTTCAGCAGGAGCTGTAGCACATTTGGTGTCATCCTGTGTGTCCACAGACCCTGGCTTGTGGACACCCATCAATAATCAAACAGCTTGAGCACATCCCAATATCCTTTCTGAGACAACATGCATGTCAGTCTAATAGGACTTGATCTTCATTAAACAAGTGCCATCGGCCAAGCTCTCCTCAGCTTTCTGTAAATCTATGCTGTATCTTCTGCAGCTGCCCACTAACGAAAGGCCCTGGCCAGGTCTGAGATTTCTCTTATCAACAACAAATTTTACTTACAACAACAACAACAAAGGCAAAGGTTAAAGTATGATACAAAGAAAAATCTGAAAGAAAAAAAAAATCCCCAACATTTAAAGGAAAAGAATCCTAACAACCTTGAGCCCAGCTCCTTTTGTCCTACCCCTCCACCCCTGACACACACGGAGATTAACCCAGACGTAACAAGGTTCCCTCAGCCAGCAGTCTAGTCTACGGAAGAACAAAGACAAAAATCGAGTGACAGCTTTTGAATATTAATAGGGCCTATCAGCAAGGGTGAGCAGGAACACTGAAGTCATCCACAAGTTCTAAAATCAGCTCCTAAAAGCTGGGATTCATCTCCTCACTCCCCACTTAAGAATTCCACTATGAAAATGAAGCTTTATTTCAAAAGTAAACTTGTGAGATACCCGGAGATAAAAGCTGAGAAAGAGGTACCGGAGCACCACAGGACTCTCTCCCTTGCTCATCTTCTCCCCCCAGGGCCCATCATGATGCTGAGCATATTATAGATGCTCAATAAATACTTGTGACATGAATGATCTGAAAAAAGAAAAGGAATTTTAAAGTCAGCTTTTGAGTAAGATCTGGCTTTGAAAACAGGCTAGTTCCCATCAATATCACAGAAATGGAAAATATGATATATTTTTTTTTTTGGTAACTGCAATCTTCATGATAAGTACCATCTCTGGAGGGGTTTCTTTTCTTAGCAAAAGTAGAAACAAAGTTTTCTAGGGTGCCACATGTCTAATTTTTTTTATTAACTCATCTATTCATACAACCAATGTCACTGATCACCTGCTATGTGTTGGACCATGAAAGTCTCCAAGGTGTTAGCGCTTAAAAAAATAAAATAAAAGGCAAACAAAACACAGCTCTCATGGACCTCATGTTTGCTTTGTTCTTTATCCCAACCACACTATTATATGCTGGAACCATTATACATCCACCACTATGAAGCCACACCCCAAATTCATCTTGCCAGATACATTCATCTGTCTAAAGTAGCACTGCTATGCTATTTGACTGCTCAAAACCTTCAGGAGCAACTAGCACCGACATTGGAGGACACATTTATCAGCTTAGTACTTCACATTAGGCACAGTGCTAGTACCAACAGTTAATTATCCTCGGTAAGTAGCATAAGCTACTCCCAAACTGAGCAGCTTAAAAGCAGGGGCTGAGATTGAGTATTGATTGACTTGGGCTGTATGCAGTCTATTATCTGGAGTCTTGACCAAGGCTGGAATTTCTTCTCCCTCAGTGAGTTTCCCACCCAGCTGCCATTTCCTCACTATGCTAGTCTCTCTGTGTGACTTTACCTTGCTCAGGGTAGGGCGCTTGGCTTCCAGGTAAATATAAGAAAGATGTGGGGAAGGAAAGAGAGAAATAAAGAAGAGGGGATAAGAAGAAAGAAGTGGAGGCAGAGTAGGCCACAGTGGTTTAAACTGGTGGACTTCCTAGTTTTGAAAGTCATGGGTCTCGCTCTGCTCTATTCTATCAGAAGTCAGTCTTTAAGTATCAAGAGAAAGGGATAGGAGCTTTAGCTCTCTCTCTCTCTCATATATATATATATATATATATATATATATATATATATATATATATATATATTAAGATATCTATATATAGTAAGATGTTAAGATAAGGTCTCATGAATTCCAGGCTGGCCTCCACCTAGCTAAGGATGATCTTGAATTTCTGATCTTCCTGCTTCTACTTCCTGAGTATTGAGAATACAGGCTTATGCCACCACAGCTGGTTTCTGTAGGAATGTGCTCCATTCATGCTAGACAACTACTTCCCATAGACTATATCACCAGTCCCCAATATCTACCTCCTTAAGGGAGGAATGTCAAAGAATCTGTGACTCACTCTAAACTCAGTACAAAACTTTCAAAGGTTAGTTCTTAATCCATTTACCTACTTTCCCCATCTCCAGCACTGGGGAGAAAATACACTCCAATTTTTCACAAATCATCCAGTCTAAAATTTTGCTATTACATCACAAAACAACTGAGGCACATGGTCAGTTTTTTTCTCATGTTGCCTCATCCTCTCTCTTGCCCCTTAAATCTATACCCTGGGAGGGAAACAGAGTACAGTAGCTCATGTTGTGAAGAGTGAGTTGCCTGGGTTCAAATATCACTCTACTTTCAGCAAGCTACCATCATGATTTTCTTAGTTATAAAATGATGATGATCAAAGTTTCTTCTTCACATGCTTTTTATGAGAAATAAATGGTCAGTACTTGTAAGTTATCAGAAGTGCTTTAACATACAATAAGTATTATTATAGAATCTAATATGTAAAATAGATATCATTCCTTTGCAACCCGATTATGGTATGTATTGTATAACCCATAGCAGTGCCTTCACTGGCCCTCACATGCCTTAGCTATGATCATCTTAATTCCATATTCTCATTTAATCATCTCATGTATAAATGTCTTATGCTGATTTGTTATCTGATGGAGTTTGAATGCACTATTTTCCCAGCATGCCTAAAAAAGAGTAAACATTTGTTCTCAAATGAACGAAGAAAAAAGTGCCTCTGCACCAATCTTTACAAGAAACAGTCAGGCTATCTCCCCAAATACGAGAGAACTAGAAGGAGCACCCTTCTTATTTCCATGAGACTTCAAGCCAGCCCAAGATAGGCTTCCCACAATGTTAGCGTAATGGGAACCACTTCTACAAGAACTTGGGAAAGCATCCAGGATGGGTAGGTTGAGCAGCCCCTTATACCTGGAGGTCAGGGAACTGAGACCTCCAGGTTATGTTAGGGTGTTATGATGCACCCTATGTCCAAGCTAAGGCTGGACTTTATGGCAAGTTGAGAAGTTAAGACCAAGATGGTCTACAAAGAAAGACCCTATATTAACAATAACAATATAAAAATTGAAGATTGGAGGGGTAGGCTAGGCTGAGCCTCAAAGATAAGAGCCCAGGAACTACAATAACTTAGGATGAAACAAACATCAACCAACCTCCCAAGACTGCTAAGCCCTCAAGATCACCACTAAACCAACTCCTTTTCCACTACAAACTCAGACACCATGGATCTTTAAGGCTCCCATTGGCACTTGTCATTAAAGCAGTAGGTTTTCTCTCATGGGGTTCAAGACCCAGCATATAATCAGAGCCCAACCTCAGACAGTTACTCCTGTTTCGAACCTGCTAAGATTCCCAGGTGGAGACAGATTCAATAGGAACTAACAGAGAGAAGAGCTTCACAATTCCCTAAACTCCCATTGCTGACAGGTATGTGCTAATCTCAACTGTGGCCGGAAAAGCTTCTTATTGCAGAGGGTCGTGGTTCATGCAGAGAGTCATGGTTTATGCAGAGACTTGTGACTGTTCAAAATGCTACAAATATATGGCTATGGGTGTTCAGCCATCAATGAGACATCTTTACTGCCCAAAGCTCAAGAAAGAAGATGTAGAAGGAATAGAAAAACTAGAAGGAACTATAGGGCAGGAGCTGGTGACCAGTGGTTGCTATGACTCAGTGGATGAACTCCCATATCCACCAGTATTTGGACAACAATAAGTGGACTCAGTGGGTTACTTTTTATAAGATGGAGGGAAAGAGTGGGGATGAATATGAGCAAGATACATTTGTATACAGTATAAATTTTTCAATAAATTAAAACATTAATAAAATACAGCAAAGAGCTACAAGAAATCTAGGGAGGAATGTTTTATCCCTTTCACAAAAAGAACCCTCCAGTGGCCCTGGTTTGGCTAGTGAAAGATTACATTCATTCATTTGTGCATGCATACATGCACGTATGGATGCATTTTTGCATTTAACTCCTTTTTCAACTAGTCTTTATGAAGCATGTGCTCGGCACACTGAATAATACCAATAAACTGCATACGAGTTCCTGAGCTTCAAGCATCCTACTTGTAACAAGTTTCCCACACAGTCTCCCAGGTCTTTTCTGTATAAAACAAGGGTTCTTATCATTTTCCAAAATAAATTGCTATTTTTTTTTCTGTTTCTAATGCATGCTCTGCTTTGCCAGGCAGGGATGCTATGAGGATGAAGTTGGAACATGAGTATGAAAGTGCTTTGCCAAGGGAAAAGCACTACCCGGAATGTGACACATTATCTTCTCCGTTGTTGCCATAGCCCCCGAACTCCCAGGAGGAAACTTTGCAGAGGCTTCTTGATAATATCCCACTGGGATCCTAAATGGGAGCAGCTCTTCAAGTCTCTTCTGGCTCTCTCCTGCTGCTGGGGAGGTCTAAGGCATCACTTCTGTATATTAGCAGCCTCGCAAATAATGCTTTTCATGGATCACAACTTTCCCCAGAAAAAAAAACAAAAGAAAAAAAAAAAAAAAACCTGTGTTTGACCTAATTCTGATATCTAGTCTAGGTCCAGAAGGAACAAAGACCTGTGATCCATTAGCAATGTCTGCTATGGTGAAAGAATGGTGATCTCAAAAATGGTAATCTCCTGGATGTCTGTGTACTTCATTGCCACTTCAGATGGGATACTAAGATGACGATAAAAGTCTTCCAAAGACCTTTACATGCTCCTGAAAAACAGAAGAAGCTGAATCTCTGAATCAGCTTAACAAAGTTTAAACCATCCAAGCAATAGTTGGAAAACTTTGACTACATGGCCCATTAATTCACACACACACACACACACACACACACACACACACACACACACACATCTTCTATTATGGTAAATGTCCATGTGTTACACATCAACTCATGCATGCAACAGATGAACATGAGCACCTAGTATAAGAATGCACATCGAGAATCTAGAGAATTTGAAAAGGAAACAGTCCAAGGCACACTTAAAGTTGGGGGAAGAGAGTTATGTGACTCAATATGACACGAAATTAGATACAATACATTCAGTGAGAGTGTGGTGGGAAATGGTTTCCAATGGGTATGGTGAATGGGTATGACCAAAGAGGCTGAACTTTAGCTCAGGATTGGGTAAGACTCAGAAATGACAAGAACTTCATCTTGGAATCAGGAAAACTGAGGAACAAGTGCTGGATGGAACAAATTATGCTGGATGGTTTTCTAGGTAGAAAAAATAAAAAACATGAAAAGGTGTTCTTTCTTGGGGGAATGGCAAGATAGTTCAGGGCTTATGGGGGCTTGCTGCTCTTCGAGAGGACACATATTTGGTTTCCAGAATTCACATCAGGACACCCATAATCACTTATAAATCCAGCTCCAGGTGATACAACACCCTTTTCTGGCCTACAAGGATATGCAAGAGCACACACACAGCATGCACTCTACAGATACATATGGATACACATAAATAAAAACAAAAAATGCTTTTAACGATAATAACCTAACAAGCCGAGAACCAGTATTATGTTACTCAAACTGTATGCCAGGCACAGAAAGCAACATCCATTACAAAAGTGAAAGAACAGAAAATCACAATGATTTTATCCATGTGGCTTGGTGGATAAAAGTTCTTGTCATCAAGCCTGATGACTTGATCTTGGTCCCCAGGACCCACATGGAATAAAAAGCGAACACTCCCTCTGTGGGCTATGCTCTGACTTCCACAAATGCTGTTGCATGTGTACCTGTGCTCATACACACAGGCACATACACAATTAAATAAATAAATTTAATAGAAATGCTAAAGGCCATGATGGTGAGAAAAGGCAATGGAAATAGTCTACAATCTAATGAGACTAAAGCAGTGGGCATGGCTAAGACTTGCTACGTGAGTTGTCACTCAATGGGAGATTACTCAAAATAGCTACATCCAGGTTACCTTCCTAAGCAAAAAGTGGGCTCCAGCTGGAGCACTCAGAGAAAGGCACATGTAGGAGGCTCAATGTGTGGACATTTGTTCCTAAGGCGAGCTGCATCAATCCAGGGTGAGACGCCTAACAGATATGTATCTTTCTGTCACTGTGACAAATACATGAGAAAATCGATGGAAGGAAGCAAGGATTGATCGTGGCGCATCATTTCAGAAGTGTCTTGCTTCTTTGCTGCAGGCCTGTGGTAAAGCCAGACATCACTGTGGTAAGAGCACAGAGGAAAACTGAGTTCCTCACCTCATGGTGACAGAAAACACAGGGAGACACAAAAAGCCAAGGACAAGAAATACCCCAGAGAGGTATGCCCCCAACGACCTACTTCCTCTGACCACGCCCCCATCTTCCAGTAATGAGTCCATCAATAGATTAATCCATTGATTAGGTCTAGAGCTCAAGATCTAATTGCCTCTCAATGATTAAATCTACCAGCTGGGGTCCAAGCCTTCTGGGGGACACTTTTTATCCAAAGCATAATTGCATAATAAAAGGCCCATTTTTAACAAAGAATGAAGAGTGCAACTAGCCTGTTTCATAACTCCTGTGTCTTCCTTGGTGCAAGGCTGCACTGACCACATAAGAAGAGTACAGAGAACTCATAGCCCAGTTCTTGAATATTCTCTAGCCTCTCTCTTTACAATATGGTGGCTTTGGGAGAAGATGCTCACTCTGGCAGCCCTGTACACCCTGGGATGGGAATCCTTCTGGTAGGACAGAGTCTTGGTCAATCAGAGGCTTAGGAATCAGACTGCCCATTCAGTCCCTAGATTGTATGTCCCCAAGTTGACACACTGCCTCTTTAAAGACATTATGAAAATTATCAGCAATGTATCAAAGTGTCTTTGAAGAATGGTATAAACTTCAACTGCACTACTCATTGCCATAAACCACACTTCCAGGTTTTTATTTATATGCACATTAGTTCAATATGATTGGATCTGTAGGCAGCAGAGAGGATTGGGGTAATTTATATATATATCAATAAAGATCGCCAGCCAGCCACTGGATGCTCTGAGGGGAACAGTACTTCCATTTAAAACATTAGGAACTGAAGAAATTGAAAATAACTCTCTATTTAGAGGCCAAGGATTAAAGCATTTTGCAAGGAAGGTCTCAGCCCAGCCAGGCTATGCTAAAAAGGCTGTTAAAATGTCATTTGGCTGATAGTTAAGCCACAGAATTTACCTTAACCCCTTCGTTTCAATTGAATTAGTTTCAGTGAAGCATTGACCCTAACAGAAAAGCTGTAGGAATGGTAAAAAAAAGCTGCAATGTGCAGCCATATACTATTTTAATGCTAACAGCATCACCTCAGTTCCCCCACATTCATCACTTGAGGTTCTTATCAGACTGTTGGCCAAGGTTCCCTGTGGTTCCTGGCCAAGGTGGGCTCCTTATCCAGGCAGAGCTAAGCAGACACTTTCTCAGAAGACTCCACTGATGGGTGGTACAAACTAAAAATGGTGAAAATTAGTTCCTCCTGGTGATACCCTGGAGAAAATCACTAGTTCCTGCCTTCTAGTCCAGTGAAACTATATTGAGTCTAGCTTCTTGTGTTTTTTCTTTCTATATTCTGAACCATAGAGGAGCCTTCTTACTTCTGAGGCTTTCTTCTACTGAGATTAGCCAGAGAAAGAGCTGCTTACAACTGTGGAGCCTGTCTGAGCAAGACAGGAGCCACGTGTATTGGCCTTGGCCCCAGTGCTAACTATCTGACCACAGACAGGGTACCCTCTCCTCTTATGATATTGGCGAATGACTTCTCACTGACAGAATTGATTTCATGTACAAAATGAAAGCACTAGAAGATGTCACCGGCTCTCAGATTTTAGAAGCACTTAGAACATCTGGGCATTCTCAAGGTGGTTGGCTTAAGAATGAATTTTGGGGCTGAGGTCACTCACTGAGGATAGAAAGAAAGCACTTGTCGTAGAAGCATTGGTTCCCTAGATCCTAGGTAAATGCCAGGTACAGTTGGCAGCCAGCCTGTAATTCCAACCTCAGAAGGCTGAGACACGGGGATGGAGAGCAAGACTGGCCATGGTTGAAAGCTCTGGGTTTGATGGAGAGATCCTGCCCCACTGAATAAGTGGAAGAGCCAGCAAGGGTGATTCCTGACATAACCGTTGGCCTCCACACGCATGTGCCCGCATGTACGCATGCTTCAGCGTCTGCATGTCCACACATGACAATGAAGGGAACCAAAAGAAGACATTTTCAAGAGATATAATGCAGGGCATTTGGTTCAATGGAAGGCCAGGAGAATGGCCTCGAGGACAAAGAGCACTTGAAGCAAGTGGCAGTTTTGCTTCAACTCGTGTCCTTTTCTTGAGTGCTTTATTTAGTGAAGTGAGGTCTTCAATAAATTTTTTTTTTCTTGCAAAATGAGTTCTCTTAGAAGAGAGGAGAAACGTTAAATAAGATCAGGGCACTAGAATCACTGGATAGTCTGGCAGTGAGCTCACCATTTTGATTCCCCAGGGCACCTCCCACCATGACCTCCAAAAAACAGGTATAGAACTCTCTGGGGATGTGACCACTGCCTTCATCCAATCTGAAGAAGCTGACAAATGTGAACCAAACCAGGAAAAGCAGTGCCCGTTCTCGCCCAGAGGAGAAGCAAGGAAACAGATGAAATGGAGTTGGTACACATCTTTGAGCTGCAGCTTTCAAAAGGAATAAAACCATGACTTTTTATTACCCCTGCTTATAATACCCAGCAGCTGGGGCTGGGGCTGGCTCAGTGAGGTGCTATTTGATGACCTCTCACACCCCTCATGAGGCTCCTCCTACCGTGCCTCTTCCTGTTGCAGCGCTTTCTAACGCCATAAACTGGAGCCAGAGGAGATCCATAAACAGCCCAGGTCCTATTTTTCACTTTAGAGTCCCTATGTGGCTTCATTTATTTTTCAAAGGAGCATGTGACATGTTCATTGGCACCTTTCCTGCCATAAAATATCTGTTGACATTTGTGGTTTGGGGCTGGGTTGGATTAGGGGCGGCTTCATCCCTTTCACGTAGCACCAGGGCAAGCCTGATACTACCCTGCTCACTGTTCTTAATCCGGAAGTGTTCTCTGCTGAACGAGGGGGTTAAAAACATCTGCTCGATACTGCATCACCCATGTGAAGGGCAACGGTGGTTAGCTTTATACATCTCAGGGATCCAGACCACAGCTAGGCAACTACATCTAAATTGTCTCAAAGAATCCTCATACAAGCCGAGGAATCGGGGAGGGGTGACTCTTTTTGTCCTTATTTTACAAATAGCAAAACAAATGGCTTGGAAAAGATAGGTGGCTTTCCCAAATTACAAAGTAAATAGTGGTGGGGTAGACTTCAGTCTTAGAAGCCCCGATACTGCAGCCTGTTTTTAATGGCAACACTGCTCTGTATGACCTTTCACATCTGGTTGACATTTGGAAGGGGATCAGATGGAGAAGTCAGAAATGGGAGAATCCAATGTGAAGGATAATGTGATGTGAAGAAGATGCCTGGTTCAACAGAAATAATAACAGTTTCAGTTCCTGTTCACTCTCAGTAGGACCTGGCTGCTGATATTTGTCCTCTGGAAGGCTCGGTCTTCTCGTGTCACCCCGGGGGAGAGTCATAAGGAGGCTAATGACCACAGAGAGCCATGGCGGTAGCCACCCAATAAAAGGGAGAGGCAAGGAATGTGTGGAAGGATGCTGAAAACTCAGCTGAAAGTCAGGTGTGGTATTCAAATGCATGTTAAGAGATCGGAACAGAAAGAAAAAAAAAAATCCTTCCAAGGTTTTAAAGTCAACCCAGAAATTTCGTCCACAAAGTAAACTCACAGAAAATATTAGTCAAAACCCCAGAATTAAGACAAATAAACAAACTTGTTTCCATTTCCTATTTACCCAACTTTTCTGGCCTTGAAATTTCAAACAAGAGGAAATTTTTATTATACAGCATTTGAAGGACAACTTAAGAATGATTCTGCATGTAAACCAACCTTCCTATATTCAGATGAAATTCCCACTGATACATTTATGTAGCCCATACTAAATATATTTTACATAGGTATATTCACATATAAAGATTTGTTATATGTCATAGTGAAACTATTATTAGGGACTCTGGATAGGTAAATTACATTTTCTACAAGATTTCAATGCCACACATACTAAAACTGAAAAACATTCTTCCTTTAAAAAATTGTGCCTTAGACATCATCCTATACCAAATAACACAAAAGCTTGTCATTGCTTTAATAACATGGTAATATTCTGGTGTAAAGATACGTTAACTAAAAGCTTAGTCTCTAATTTTTACTATTAACAACATCACAATACCCAACATTGTCCCCTATGTCTCTCAGAATTTATTCTTTAAGGTTCTAGAATAAATTCATGATTATAAAGTTATAAGGTCCAAGATTTCAGGTTTTGCTGTATGCTTCTAAATTGTTCTCTTTGAGAAGGTATAAATCTTGAGATTTCTTCTCACTGGTATGAGAAGAATGAGAGTCTTTGTTAAATAGCAGGTGGACAACATGAAATTGTATTATTCATATTTAAAATGATTGAATATTAACCAACTTATATGGTTTAATAATCCATCCATAATGTAAGCGGAGTATTATTTTTTCTGTTGAACAGTGTTGGCCATTAAGAAAAAAGGATCATCACACACTGATATTGCATTCTTTTTTTTAAAAAAAAAAATACTTTTTTATATTTATTATGTGTTTTCCCTGCGTGTATATGTGTACAACATCTGTGACCTGGACCTGCAGAAGAGATTGCATCTCCTAAAACTGGAGATGGTTGTGAGCCACCATGTGGGTGCTAGGAACAGAGCCTAGGTCTTCTGCAAGAACAGCAAGTGCTTCTAACCTCTCGTCCATCTCACCAGCCCCTATCACTGCATTTATTTTTAAATCAAAAGAGCATAGTGTTTCATAGCACTTTGAATTGAGCCAGGATTGGAAGAAACATGGATTTAATATGTAAACAACTGATGTAAAGGAAGTAAAGTGTTATTCAGTCACCCGAGGACAGAACGTGTTGCTCCTGTGCCCACTTCTATGTCAGGGACACAGCAGACAGAATGAAAAGGGAAACCAAAATGCACTGTCATCAGCCCTTAGGATAGTCTCCCTAAACTAGACCAAACCCAGAAGAATGACCCAGGAGGGACCTAGAGCCACCCAGCCATTCCCTCTCAAGTTCTGAGGAAAAAAGGCTGCAAGTTCACACATGTAGAGGAGATGAGACATGCAGAATTCTCCTCCTTCGAAGCCACAGTGCACCAAAACCTTCAGGCTCTGAGCAGCTCTCCATAAAGACACTCACCACTGGTGACACACCCTGCTTTCCTTAAATGTGCGTGGCCACGTGTCCCTTTCATCACCTAACTCTTCTCACCCCTCAGCAGAGCAAGCTTTCAAAAGGTCCAGACCTCTCCTTCTATTAGAGGGGAACCTAGGCTACCTGGGTTATAGAGGGGGCCAGAATTAGACATGATCTCTCAATACACATATTCTTGCATGCATTTTGCATGCCGAAATCTGCAGAAGACTACAGCAAACCATCACCTCTGACTTCAGCATGGTTGCGATCCAGTGCGGAATACGAGGCAAACTAACAAGCGACTTTAGCCTGACATAAATCTGAATTGATCTGGATTAAACATTAATATCTAGATTAAGCATTAATATAAATCTTAAACAATTTAGATCATGCGATTGTTGGGCACATCTAAATGTAGCGTCTGCAGGCAAGAAACTAAACTTCTGAATTTAATTTAAATTCATTTACATCTAAATTTTCAAATCAAAATGTTTCTATTCATTACAGTTTTGTTGGTTTGTGACTCTATTTCACTATAACAAAAATTTAGCATCAAAACTGAGATGTGTTGTAATTTCCAAACACACACAAGCTCTCAAAGCCTTTGCTCAAAAAAATTGTTAAATTCTTTTAGTCATACAATTGTTACAATTACATATTGAAATATTATATTAATATTGGATATTTGAGTTCAATAAAGTAGATGATTCACATTAATTTTGCCTGTCTCTTAACTTCCTATAATTTGGCTACAATAAATTAATCACATACACATCTTCTCATATTCCTTCTAGATATGACTAACCTAAAAGACAGACGAAGAAGATGTAGATGCTTTTCCAAAAAGGGCTGTGGTCGGGTGAATGAAAAGAAGAACCAGTGATCCTCAGAGATAGCACAGGTTTGCCAGATCCTGAGGCTAAACAGGGAAGAGCCCTGGGTCCTGAAGGATCACTGTCCTTCTCCATGCCACACGCCTTCTGCCTGCAGCTTCCTAATTCGCCTCTAGAACAGCCAGGAACTCACATGTGCATGTATGTGTACAGATTTCTGAGCAGGTGGATTTACATGTGTACATACCTGTTGGAGGCAGACGTTTCTATCATCGGTCTTCTATCGCTCTGCACCTTGGTTTTGAAAACAAGGCTGTCACCAAACCTGAGGCTCATCAATACAGCAAGGCTAGAAGGCCAAGCTACTCCAAGGATCCCCTTATCTCTGCCTCTCCAGCACCATGATTTTTTTGGTTTTTTTGCATGGGTTCTGGGAGTCCAAACTCAAGTGTTCATGCCTGTGCAGGAAACCGTTTATCAACTGAGCCATCTCCCTGTTCCCAAGGACTCTTTATTAAAGCCAAATACCTCTGAAGCCACTCATAACATTAGCTGCCAGGGAAACAGTGCAATATTGTGCTTTATGTAGCCAAAAGCAAAAGGCAGAGTCCACTCTTGCTCAGCTTCCTGGTTCATTGAACATGTGCCACAGTGGGCAATGGGCATCCATCCTTACACAGGTATCTTACTGGAAACAACTCCCACTGAAGTAAACATCATCTGGGCCCCAGGAAGCCTAACTGTGATTGGCTCCTAAGAACCAGCAGCTGGCCTGGAGCAGGAAGAAGCCCAGCTGCAAATCAGGAGCAGAGAGGAATGCTGGGAGACAGGGAAGCTACGTGAGAAGTCAGGCTCTGACCAACTCTTTGACCCCTGACTCCAGAGAAACTTCACCGCCTCTCAGAGCTCTTTGTCCTTCATTTCCTTCATTGCTTTTTAAGATCCATTTTTATTGTTTGTATTTACATGTGTGTGTGTCTGTACGGTGGTGTGAGTGAATGGCACATGAGTAGAGTGTCTGCAGAGGCCACATGAGAGGTCAGATCTCCTGGAGCAGTAAATGCGCGGGGTTTGAGTGAGCTGAAGTGAGTCCTGGAAACCAGACCGTGGTCTTCTGGAAGGGCAAGTCCTTTTCACCACTGAGCCATTCCTTCCAGCCACCCCCCTCCCCCATTTCTTCATTTCGAAATAGGTGAAGGAAAAAAAAAAGATAGCACCTCAAGACCACTGACACCCCGGCTAGACAATTAGCTGTTGCAATGGCCTGCCTAGATGGCCAGTGTGACTGGAGACTTCCCTGCCTCCGCTAACTAGGTGTGCAGAACACCTTCCCGCTCCGTGTGTGACAACTCAAAACATCTCCAGATGTCCCCGAATCCAGCTGAGAACCACCGATCTGCTGCCCAAGCCGTCGTGAAAAAAAGCAGACAACGTGCGCAAAGGCTGCCAAGGGCCCCGGGAAGGTTCGTTACATAAATGCATAAGATGCAAGGTGGTAAAGCTCCTGCGGGGATGACAGCGGCGTTCCGCGGGCCTGCCATTTTGTGGATTCAACCAGCCATCACATTAGCCCCGGAACCTCCATCTAGTCTTCTCTTCCTCACCAGAAAGAGCAAGGTCTTGGCTCTCTCGAGTACTGGGAGTAGAAAGGCCCTGCAAACGGGACGTGACTGCCTCAATGGATTTAATGGTGCTTTTTAAATGGGGGTAATTACAGGGCCTCTTCTAAGCAAGTGCACCAGTGGGGGGAGGCTGCGGGCTCTGGAGCACCATGGGCCCCGCATAGCTCAGCTCCGTGGAGCTGATGGTAATGTTATTAAATGTGCTCTCTCCTTTTATTAGGCATCTTAATAACCTCTAAGTTGCACCCAGGAGAGTTGGTGCAGAAAAGGAATTCTGGCCAACCTAATTTGTATTTGAAAATACCCCATAGGCCAACGGAACAAGATTCAGATGAATATCGCAGGCAGCTGAGGGCTGCACGAGGCGAGTGTTTCCAAATTGTGCTCCATTACCGAATGCAAAATGTCTGCCTCTGCCTGCCCCCAGCCTCACTCTTTGTTCTTCTTTTCTGATAATGCCTCTATCCAGTACACACAACCCATACTCTTCTTCCTGGCTAATAAGAGACCTTAATGTGTTGCCCCCAGACAAATCACAAGAGGCACTTAGACTCGGGAACAGGCCCCAGAATGAGGGCTACCATTATTCCCACTTTACAGTTGAGGAAACGGTAGTGTAAAAGGCTGCTGTACATACCTGTGACAGTGTCACAATGAGGACCACTATTCTGTACGATTTATATGCGGTAATAAAAACATTTTCAATTTAAAACGAGAAGCAAGTGTCTTGACAAAAAAAAAACAAAAACAAAAACAATTACACAGTACGTAAGTATAGCGTGTGGAGATGAACCCAACTCCACCTGAATTCGAAACCGGTGATTATCTTCAGCGCTAATGGTTTCCAATAATTGGACGGTAGTAAGGAGGAAGTTCATATGTTAGCTCGCCATGTGCGGGTGACTGCAGGATCCAGACCTATGAGAGTACCTGCAAGACGCTGCCCAGCCCTTGGAGATGTCAATGTCAATGAAGCATTTTAAAGGGGGTAGAAAAGAAACCTAACAATGCACAGGTTTAGTGAGAACCTGCTATCCTTCAGGCAGCACTCTAGAAATTAGAGATACCAATACTGAAAACACAAATAAAAACAAGAGGCTTGAGAAACCTTGCAGAGATGGGACAAACAGACTCTGGTGGCCTTGACAAGAGTCAACAGTGAGAAAAGCCAAGGAAGTGTCGAAGTTCACTAGTATATGAGGGATCCTGCAGGGGTGAGCAAGCTCAGTGCCACTGAGTCACAGTGCCACAGGGGAAAGATGCCGGTGATTTTGTTCAGGGGGCATGTTCAATTCCTGTTGTTAGAAGCCATTGCATTTGCCTCTGACTGTGGCTGGAAAAAGCCACAACAATCAGGAAGGTCAATCAAATTCAACATCTCTCAGTTCTAGAGATCAAAAGCCTACAGTGAGTCTTAAAAGGATAAAGCAAGGGCATTGGCAGGGCTGGGCCCTCTGAAATGCTCCTTCTCTTGCATCTTCCAGACTCCAGAGATTACCTGCGCATCTTGGCTTGGATTGCTCCATACCAATCTCCACCTCAGTCCTTCCAGAGGCCTCTCCCTTTGCAGCTTTGCAGCTCTATTTCTGTCCCTGGTTCTTCCTGTGTCTTTCTTGTAATGACATTTGTGATGACACCAAGCCTATCCAGATAATCCTGAATCATATTTCCCACTGCAATGTCCTTATTCATACAAGAGTTATAGTTACAGGTTCCAGAGACAAAGCCATGGGTGTGCCGGGGAGAGCCAGTACTCAGTCTACCATAGACTTTCAGAAAAGGTTGCTCTCTAGGCAATTCCAAATGGTAAGCCCTGAATCCAGGAAAGACAACACTTTAAGTGTTGTGTAAGTGAATGAACTCCTAAGCGGATTTCCCTCATTTATCCAATCACACATGATTGCTTATCAAGTTGAGAAAGGGCTAAAGAGATGGCTCTGTGGTTAAGAGTGCATACGGCTTTTGCAGAGAAGCTGAGTTGGGTTTCCAATACCCACAACTGCCTGTAACTTGATCTCCAGGAGAGCCAGTGCCCTCTTCTGGGTACCTGTATGCAAATGCACATGTCCGCACACGTACACGTGACTGAAAATAAAAATAATTGTTAAAAAAATGAATGAAGAGTAGAGGCTGAACACCATGCTTTAGGGCAATCTATTCAGGAGCAGACATGGGAAGAAAGCCAACATGAATTTGTTGAGACTGAGCCCTTCTCGTGGACCACCATTCAAAGAGGTCTGTTTGTCTTCCTGTGGGTGACAAATGTGATGGGGAATGTAGATTCAAAGGTCATATTAACTCTGGCTCTACCCTCTGCTTCCCCTCTCCTCTTGGGCAAGTGAAACCACTGAGCACTTCATACCCAAGCAGTACAGCATTGGCCTTGCCTGCCCTGGTAATGGAGACAGGAAGAATTTAATCCATGGAAAGCTCAGGTGCAGAGAGATGCTACTGCATATTTCATTCCTGGAATGATGGGAACTAGAAGTCTCTGGAGATGATCCAGCAGAATCTTTAAGTGAGCCCTTTCAGGGATCCACTGGGTAACTCACTATGGGCAGTAATGACTGCCACATGGGCCGTTGCTTGCCTCTGGGAAGGGAAACCACATTAACATGCCACCCGTCCTAAGAGGCCAGCTCCAACTTTGGGTTTAAGAAATTAGATTTTTATTTTTAATCCTGCTTTTAGAGGTTTCCTGTCACTCACATCTTGGGATCCCAAAGATATTCATTGCCCATTTTTCTCCCCTCCCCTCTTTTTTCATGAGGAGCCCAATGAAAGGCTAATAAAAATACCTAACAAAGGGAGATCATGCAAAGCACATTTCTTTAGAAAATTATTTATCTTGAATCATATCTTCAGCTTTTTAAAATCCTTAATAGGTAGCACAAGAAGAAAGCAAGCGTGTTAGGAGAGCAAGTGCCAGGATAAAGGCAGAAGCATTATAGGGGTAGAAATTTGCATAGAGTGCAATGATAAATAAGTAGCATTTGTTAAGCAGTAGTTTCATGAAAAGAGAGAGCAAGTATTTTTTTCTTTAAAACTTAAGTGTTTTGAAAAGCTAGATTAGATTGTTTTCATTCCTCTTCACCAAATTGAAAACACATGGTACATTCTATAGATTTAAGAAAACACAGCAGAAGTGAAAAAGGTCAGCTTTGGAGTGACAGGCAGGAAAGCTGACCTCAGATCTGAACTTGTTGCCCTTAAGACCTGTATTCAGAGCTCTCCTGTAACTTTTGCTCAGAGCTGCAAATCCTTAAGAACCAGAGTGAGAAGAGGAGAGTGGGGGGGAGTAAGAGCTAGAAGCAGATACCAGAGCCCACCTCTCTTCTCCCCATAACCCTGACCATGCTTCCAGAGAGAACACATGGGGTCTTTTGAATCTCTTGAACTCTTACTAAATGGATCATGGCCACATGGGATGCCTTCCTTCCTCCAAGAAAACTTGAGTTCTTGGATTATTTGCTAACAACCATCAGGACCATACATGCTCTCTTCCTTGAGCTTTCTAGAAATTACTGCTTCCTGCACCAGCCTAAAGTTTTTTGTTTTGGTTTTGGTTTTTTGGTTGGTTGGTTTGTTGGTTTGTCATGGGTATAAAGTAGATGATAACTGGTAAATTTAGGGATTTGGTCATAGATATTCTCAGATGAGAAAATATTTGTAAACATTCAACATCAGCATCTACTAGAAAGAAAGCACTTGCTCTTTAGTGGATGCTATTCTGGTGGGTCTTAGAAACATAGACATGCATAAAGATATTCTCAAAATGTTGTTGAACATGAAGTACAAACCTAGAAAAGTCTTATTTCTGTCTTTGTTTGATTGTTGTTTTTAAGATTTTATTTATTTTATTATGGATACAGGGTATGTATGTCTGCATGCCAGAAGAGTGCACCAGATCTCATTATAGATGGTTGTGAGCCACCATGTGGTTGCTGGGAATTGAACTCAGAACCTTTGGAGGAGCGGCCAATGATCTTAACCTCTGAGCTATTAGATAAGTCTTCAAAAATTGATATTTCACAGTATTATAGACAAGTTCATGGAGACTTTAAATACAACAAGCATCAAGATACTATGCAAAGATTTGAATGTTGTGGAACACTGCCCTGGGCCACAGTATAACACTTTGTCTCATTTATGTAATCCAACAAAGATTTGTCACCTGTGTATTTATCAAACTCAGTTTTTGGTAACTACAGCACTGCAGTTTTATTTTAATACTGAGAAACACTATGAGCATTTTTTTTATTTTCTGTTTATGGCAGGGTCAGGCTGTATGTGCCAAGCTGGCCCAGATTAGTCTTGAGCTCACAACCCCCCAGCTTGAGTCTCCCGTGTGTCGGAATCATAGGTGTGCACCGCTACCCACAGCTCCATGACCAACGTTTAGATACACAATGACCAGCTACTGCTCTGAAGGCCAAGGCGAGTTCTCACTTGAGACGGTTGTCCTGCTTGTTTCTAACAGGAAGAGTTACAAACTGTGAAGAGTTGCCTTCTTATGTTTGATGTTCCCATTTGAAAAAAGAAGGCTATTGTCGGGACCTTACACAAAAGGCTAGCCTGGTCTCTACTATACAGAAGGCAGCTGCTGCTATGAGTGATGATAGCAGCATTGACAGACAAGGTAAAAACTAACCCTCACATGGAAACCCAGGCCTTTGAAAGCAATTCTATCCAAGCATTAGAACCGCTCCACCCATTCTACAAGCTGCCAATCTTCTCGAAGATGCAGGGATTCAGCCTTGAACAAGGAATGTGTGATTCCAAGGTCAGTGGTCTGTTTCTTAGAAGACACTGAAACTAGGTGGCTTGCTTCAAATCTAAGCTTTGCTACTTTCTCTGTGTGACATTGGCAGTAAGATAATGTCTATACCACAGTTTTCTTATTGGCGAGAGGTCTTAGTGTTACTGTGAGAACCGAATGAATTTGTGGATACAAAGGGCATTGACATCATCAGAAGGATTTCTATAAGGAGCATCCTTTTTGGCAGTTGTGGGGATGTGAGTACAGGTAAAAGTGCATATGTGCATGAGCATATGAAGGTCACAGGGAAACCTCTGGCGGTCCAGATTGAGTTTTGTTTTGAGTCAAGTAGTCTAAATGACAGGGCTGGGACTTGCCAAGTAGGATAGAATGGCTGGCCAGCAAATCCCAGAGGGTGGTTCATCTCTGCCTGCCCAGCACTGGAATTACAGATGTGTCTCACCACACTCCACTTTATGGCTTTATCTTAGCTACTGTTGTTGTAGTTCTTGTTATTTTGAGACTACTATATAGTTCTCTTTTTTTCTCACGAACAGCTATGTTCCAAACTGTTTATGTGCCACAGACGGTATCCAGCCACTAAATTACAAAAGTAGAGTCATACAAGAGTAGTTGATTTTTATCTGCTGAGCACGTTACCATCGAGACCAATCAATTACTTCACTCCAAGTCAGATCAAACCAGTTCTGAATAGATCCTGGTTATCTATTTTCTGTGGTGCTTACTGTCTTCAGGAGAATTTCTACCATCGTCCACAACACTAAGACAGTAGAACACGTGACACTGGCACACACCTTCCCACGGGGTCATGTGTATGTCTTTAAGAAAAGCACACCATTGGAATAAACATGAAGCAAAGCAAATGCTTGTTTGTGCCTGAAGCCAAGGCTTATTTGTAGCCTGCCCTGATCTGGAACCTTCTGGAAAGAGAAGACTAGATATCTGAACCCACCCACCCTATCTTTTCAAACCTCAGGAAATGATTCATGAATTTTATTTTTAATACAATAGTTTTTTTTCTTCTAATATAAAATTATCAGGAACCTAGATGGTCTGAGTCATGAAAATGATACCAATGCATGAATCCAGGCCAGACTGTGTAGGAATACCCATTCCCTTGACAAGGGAAGCAGCCAGTTCAATCTATTCCTGCTGGAGAATATGATAATTCTCCTCAAAGAATATATCTGCTTCAGTCTGGGGTGTGCCATCACATCTCCAGACAGAAAGGTGATGAAGGGCTGTTTCCAAAGCCCAAAGTCTTACCTCAGGACTCTTTAGAAAACACTGCTGGCTGGGGAGCCATTGAACACACGAGTCAATGAAATATTACTTCTAATTGAGTGAGCCATTTAAGAATGTAACCAGGAGCTTGTCCAAGGAGTCAGCACTCACCTTTACAACTCCCCAAGCCCTTCCCCTGGGCTTGTATCCATTTAAGGGAGGGAGGGGAGATTCACTTTCATTACTTAAGTATAAATGAATCAAAGTGTGGTATGGATAGGAAAGCAATCCGCTTCCCCTGATGACTTCTGTAAAAGGGAGTAAAGGATGATTCATCCTGGATGTGATGTTCTTGAAGCCTATAGGTGGGTCATCACTTACAGATTCTCCAAAATCCCCTGATACACAGACATGTTAGCAAGTTCAGGTGGGTTGAAGGATATATAGCAGTCTGGAAAGCCTTGGCTATGTCAGACATGGGCTCCAAGGGCAAGCTAACTTGACCTCTAAGCCTCTACTCGGTGCTACTGGTGGAAGTACACCTTATGATCCCAAAGCCATTTCTGAAGAGCCAGATATTTCTCCATTATGAAGAAGTATTCTGAAGTTAGTGGTAACAAACTATATTCTATGGCCCAAATAATAATCCTGTTTGTTTGCTTCATTTTAATTAGTTGTCAATATGTAATTGCCAGTGGAATTTTACATATCTTAAAGACTGACCATCATCCAACACTCTGTTTCCAATAGCAAGAATCAGCTGGACCTAAGAAGCTGGTAAGATATCATGAGGTCCCCATGGTATCCATCCAGCCTCTTGAATCAACTATCACAGGTACTGACTTCGTAGCTGATGTCAGGAAGTCATTTTGATGTCCGTCTAGGCAGAAACCAAGTGACCACTCATCTGTGTTAGAAACAAATGTGTGCAATCCAGATTGCACTGACATATACCTGGAGTTTTAGTACCCAGGAGGCAGAGGCATTTGGGTTTTGAGTTTTAAGTCATCTTGAACTACATAGTAAGAACTTCCTCTGGAAACAGGGCTAAAAATCAGCCCCAGGTGTCGTGACCTAAAGTCCACCCAGCAGACACCCAGGTGAGAGATGGCAAGATGGTTCATTGAAAGTCTATTTCCTAGAACGTGTCTCTCATTTGTGAGGCAGCTTGAGCCTGTGGTCAACATTTTAGCAGATGTTTATATGAGTTTGTTTGTTTGTTTGTTTAAGTACCCAAACTCAGCATATCATGCCCACTGAAAGTCAGTAGCCTTGATAACAAAACTTCTATTTCTGGAGATAAATATCAAGGTACCTGTATCTAATGAGGGCCTCTGAGTTGTGACATAACATGGTGAGAGATAGCGTACCAGAAGAGTGCTTGCAAGGGAAAGGGAAGGTGGCTGAACTCATCAGGAAGCATGCTTCTCACTACCACACAGGGGTACTGATCCATTTGTACAGATGCAGGTCTTATAGTCTATTCACATTGGGCTCTACCTCCTAACACTGTTGCAGGGACTCTGAGGGGCACGTTCAAATCACAGCCATGGATAAAACCCTCTGAAAGTGGGTTCAAAGGGGCTTGTTAATGGGGATGTGGAGATGTAAACAGTGGAACAATGGGGGTGACCCATACATTTGGAGATAATAAGTCAACAAGGATGACTCATTTTAAGAGAGGAATAACAGATGAAGATGTGGACATTCCTTAGATAGGTAAAGGGAAAATTTAGCCCTTGCGCTATTAAATTAGAGGCGGCTATCTGGCATTCCAGCGGATGCCAGTACAGTCAAGTTTATGAGTCTGGAACTCAAGAGAGATACTGACTTTAGAAATATAAAATTTCCAGTTAATAATATAGAGATGGGACTTAAAACCCTGGGATCTGGTCAGGCTTATCTTGTGAAAAGGATAAGAAAAGGTGTGAGGACAAAAGTAAGCTCCCTGAAACCAACTAAGGGATAGGCGGGAAAGGGGGAGAGACACCAGAACACTTTGGTATAACATGAGTCCCATGACTTGTTTTAAGAAGGACCTGTCAGTGATTGACAGGCGCTGTTGTCAACATAAGACAAAGACCGGGTTTGGGAATAAGCTCAGTTGATAAAGCGCTTGCCTTATAAGTATGCAGACCCAGGTTTGACTCTAAGAATCCATGTGAAAAACAAAAAGAGCCAGGCATGATTTCATAGACTTGCAATCCCAGCACTAGGGACACAGAGACATAGCTTTCTGGGGCTCTCTAGCCAGCTGACCTAGCCCCTACATGAGGAACTCAAGGAAAGTCAAAGAATCTGTCTCAAGGAAAACCAAGCTGCATGAAATTTGTGGAACAATGCCGAAGGTTGACCTCTAGTCTCTACAGACATCCCTCCCATTCCCCCTACCCTGACAATAAAATAGGCTTGGCTGTCCATTGTTTTATTCGGCAAGCTGGAGTACTCTCGGCACCTTAACAAAATGGTTGCAGTGGAATAATAACCAAAGCATGATTAGAGGAAAGAAGGGGGGCAAATGGCAGGCAATACCTAGTAAAAATTCTTCTAGCTGCTTAACCTAAGAGGAAATGGTTCTATGTGCGGTAAATTATTCATACAGGGCAAGAACACAAGCAGAAATCCAGTTGGAGGCTATTAACATGTCTGAATGATGGAGAAAGTTGGTCTTCTAGATAGAAGAGATTTATGCAATTTGTGCAATCGCCACTAAGGCCCCCAAAATAAGTACTTACATTGCCAAGACGAACCGCATGCGTGAATTTAATTATTCCAGAAAAACTGAGATGAGAAATGTTAAAAACACAGACTACCTCAGATTATCTAATCAACTGCCAGTAAACTGTCATTTCCCAGGTAGAAATGTAAAACTAAGGAGCTGAAAGAAAGTGTGCAAAGATAGAAGTCATCAATGTAGAAACAAAACTATAGAGCAGGAATCCAACTCTCTCTACACAATACATGTATTCCATATAACAGCACACGAAAACTTCATTCAACCAGAATCAAGAGAGCAGGAGGTCTGTGTGTAGAGCCAGCCACTCTGTGAGTTAAAAGCAGGCAAGTGGGGCTGAAGGGATGGCTCAGTGAGAAAGGCAGCTACCACAAAAGCACGAGGATTGGAGCTCAAAGGTCTGACGTCTGAGGTGTCTATGTGAATCCTTTCCCTACCCCTTCTTCCCTCCCTCACTTTTTCCCACTCCATCCCTCAACCAACACCCCAACACACACACAGGGGAGAGACTTGGCTAGTTATTGCATATATCACATCAGTCAAGCTATCTCCTCCGGCTGAACCTAAGTTCTTCCATTCGTAAAATGCCGGTGACCCTAACACCTCACGAGGACTTCCCAGGACACCTACGTCCCGAAAAGCGCACCATATGAAATTAGAATTTAATAAATGATAATTATTGGTAGCATTACACGTTTTTTTTTTAAATCTCTGTTAACTCGAGTGTGAATCGAAAGGTTAAATTCAAACCTCTCAGCAATCTTAGTAAAAGAAATTCTAGGCAAACAAAGTGTTCTGCCTGAAGCTGTGAAAGTGGGTATCGTGAATCAAATTTGGGGAAGTTTGCAGCACTGGCTAAACCTCATTGGGAGCTACACATCATAGAGAGAAGATGAAATTCAAGTTCATTCAGATACAAGTTGTAGTATTGCTTTTAGTGCTAGCCTGTGGTACTCCCAGATTCTCTGCAATTCAAACACATCCAGGATGATCGGCTTCTCCAACTCCAGGGGCAATTACTCCTCTCAGTGTGTTCATCGTAGAGATGACTCAAACAAGGCTGAGAAACATGGACAAACAGACTCAAAGTTGGGCTAGGGCCAGAACAAAGCTCAAGTCTTGGGAATGTTCCTTTCTGGTATCTGATTTCTCCAGGAGCCCAATCACAGCTTCTGTACCATTTTGTGATTTTTATAGTGCTTTGGGATTTGTGGATATTGCTACTGCTCCATCTCATAATCACAATGGCAGTGTCTGCCTTTTGCTTATCAAATGAATCAAAATGCCCAGAGGTTGTTAAGTGATGGGACATCTAATAAATCGTACAGATACAAAGAGTGCATGGTGGCTGGCTTCCTCTCTGGCAAATCTGCTTCCTTCCTGATGAGAGATGCTGCCCTGCGGTTCTTCATGTGGGCAAATAAATGTCATAAGTTATCAACCGCTTAGTATTATGCCTTGCGCACCTACAGTCCCGTAGGGATTTACATTGCAAACACAGGCATATCTTTGATGAGGGCCGGCCTCATCCTGTGTATCAGCAAAGCCAATGGACCCTTTGAAGAAGTTGTTTGAGAACCTTCTAAACTGTCTCTCTGCCTGCAAAATGTCTACCTCTAGGCAATGAGGTCATGTATTTCAGGCAACCTCTTTTAAAGTGTTTATCATTTTTATTTTATGTCTATTGGTGTTTCGCCTATATTCATGTCTGTGTCCCACATGCATGCGGTGCCAGTGGAGGCCAGATGAGAAAGTCAGGTCTCCTGGAACTGAAGTTACAGACAGTTGTTAGTAGCCATATAGATGCCGGGGATTGAACCCAGATCCTCTAGAAGAGCAGCCATTATTTTTAACCACTAAGCCACTCTCCAGCCCCTCAGGCACCTATTTTTAAGCTACAATTTATAAGGCACTGTTCTAGGAGCTGACAGTGTAGACTAATGATGTTTCCCTCAAAGGCCTTTGCTCTACTGAAGAGGGGAAGGGTAGATGGCAGAAAATATGGTAGCTTGATAGCACTGAGGGTTTTTTTTTTTTTGCATTAAATAAACACTATCTATTGATTCAACATAGATCCTAAAATTGTTAACCCAAAGGGAGATTCAGAGTAACTTAGGGCTAGGGGTGTAGCTCAGTGGCAAGGGAGTTGTCTAGCATGCACAAGGCTGGGGGCCAAGACTCAGCACTACAAAACAAAAACAAGACAAACAAAGAAAAGGATGATTAATCAGATTAGCCAGACACATGGTATTTTCAAGGAAATTCAGATAACATCAAACCTTCCACGTCCCTTCCCTGCCTGGTAACAATTCACTTTGGCTCCATCTGCAGGAACAGTCCTCACCACTGAGAGGATGAGAGGTTCTTAACAAATATGGACATCCAACTCAATTCAATTACCCACAAAAATTATCCTGATAACTCATCTGCCTCCATTTTCTCAACAAGCATCCTGGGTGTGTACTGTGCATTCAATGTTAGCAATACAAAGACTCAGAAGGTATTCACCCTGCTCTAAGGCTTCAGGGCTTCTGGCAAAAGGAGAGAGTAGCAAAAACAAATACATACATACATACAACATAGACTTAAACCTAGATACTGAAGCATTATTTGTATACACAGATGTCTCTGCTCTTTCTTCTAAATGAATTCACCTTCCAAATTCCTGCTGGTTTGGAGCAGCAATGACCGACAGAACTTGCTGCCTTGATGGCAGATACTTCAAATAATTTAAATAAATAAGAGGTTAGAATGCTTGACTGTTACCTACCATACTGGATAGTATAGGTTTGTAGTGAATATTTCCAGAGATATGTAAGCTTGAACAGGAGGTCCTTGAATGCCAGGGGCATTAAGGGAATAGGGTTTTAATGTCCAGTCCCAGGTCTTTTCTGTTCTAAAATTTTGCTTTGTGACTAGTTCTACAAAAAAGAAAAAGCAGGTCAGATCACAAGTTTTGAGAACAGTTGCTAGCAAGTGAAGAATGGGTAGAAGAAGGGAGCTCTTGTTATATAAAGGTAGTCAAGGCTAGGTCTATGGGACTTCAGCATGGAACCATAGCTCAGCCCATCTAGAAAATAATAATAATAATAAACAGACTGCTTTGCATAGCTCTTCTCTTGATAAGCATCTGTCGCTGTCATCATAAAAATGCCCCTGCCATCATAGTTCTTTCTTTATATAGCAGCTTGGATATGTCTTCATTTTCTTAGTACTGACTTAGAATTCTCTCTGGCCTATGGGAGAGGATCAGTCACATCTGTTGAGGAGAAGGACAGAAGGAGGAAGGCCGACCTCTTTACGTGCCTGAAGGTTGTTGAGTGAGGACCGCAGAGAGAGTTCAGCAGGTAAAGGAGCCTACTACCACCATGCCTGATGACCTGGCGTCAGTCGCTAAGAGCCACATGGGAGAAAGAGAGAACTAACACCTGTAAGTGGTCTCTACCTTCCACGTGCACACATGTGCATACACACACAGAGATACAGAAATAAATAATGTAATACAAAAACGGTAAGTGGCAAAATGAATGGAAAGGAGATCAAACACTGATATGTACATAGTAGGTACTTTATAAATATTTAATAAATTGTTTCAGTAATGCAGCATAGAAATTCAGCATAGAAAATTACAACTCTCATTACAATTCATTGTGAATGCCTGGATCCTGAATACTAAAGACCAACAAATTTGAAAACAGGCCTTCCTAGAGTTATGTTCTGGGCTATTCCTATTAATTTAATTGTCTTCATCTGTCATGCCAAAATAATATTAAATTATACTTCATAGTTCTGTTAATTTTTGTAACAGACATGGGACTGCTTCTTTGAAGCACTGAATTTCATAGAACTCTGGACTGGATAGCAACTATTACTTTTTTGCCTACACACAATGATAATCATGATGAGCTATATTCATTGGAGTAAGCTAGCTACTGTTTCCAATAAGTCATATTTCGATGTCTTTACAAAGTATGAATTTATCATGGAACAAGCCAGGGTAGGTATCTTTTAGTTAGAGGACATTTTATTCCATGTACTGATTTAGAACCCAAACAATTGCCATTTTGTAACTAAACTCACTGCATCATTTAAGATCTCAAAGAAGGACAGGAGGACCTCCCCTATCAGTGGACTTGGGGAGGGGCATGCATGCAGGAAGGGGGGGAGGGTGGGACCGGGAGGGGAGGAGGGAGGGGCTTATGGGGGGATACAAAATGAATAAAGTATAATTAATAAAAAAATGCAAAAAAAAGATCTCAAAGACTTGTTTGGACAATAAATGGAGGAAAGTGAAACAGAAAAGATACACTGACTTCTTGGGAAAATCGGCCACTACCACTGCTCATCCCTTATTACTAGGGGGAACCAGATATGTGATAACAAGTGGAAACTATAGTCCTCAACTAGACAACATCTTTCTGGGCTGGCCCACTTTGCAAAATGGAACTCATTTCCCATGAGCAGCTATTCATCCCTGTCACAACCAATATTAGCCCTCTGCTGGAATTTGGAACTTGAACTGAGGAAGGCACCTAGCCCATGGCCCCCAATAAAGGCTACTTTTCTTGCATCCAGAAGAAGAATTAATCAAAGTGTCACTGAACTCAAATCTCCAAACAGAAAATCAAAGGGTATGTTTCCAGCAAACATTTCAGGGCATAGTGCCCTTCATGCCTCTCCTTGCTTTGCCAATGTGGGTTGCCTGATCTTCCAGTGTCTTAGCATGTAGTTGTTAAATGACTTTCTGGTTGTCCCCATCTCTTGGACATTTAATAGATTGATTCCACTTGATTTTTTTTCCCTAACTCTCTCCACAGATATGCCCAACCACAGGGTATGCTGGGAACATTTGATGGCCTAATCCTATCAGAGGAGAAAATGCAGGTGGGGTTAAACCAAAGACTACTCCTTGGTACCTGAAATGGCAAAGTTGTGTGCATCAGAATATGAGAAAGAAAGTGAGTATTTGTGATTTATGGCTTTTATTTTTGTGTTGGCAGCTTCAGTTTTAAACTTGGGTTCCCTCCATGGTGAAACAACACAGGCCGAATTGCTTTGCTGTAGACTCAGGGATTACGGGTTGTATTGATGATATCAAAACAGTGTCGTATGAATATCGGGCCATGAAAAAAATACAGTGCAAGCCCTATATTTCTCACTTGTTCATTAGAATGACCTGAATTGCTAAAGCAAGAGCATTGTCATGCCAAACAATTCTTCCCATAGAATTTCAATGTTTGTTGCATGAGGAAATCAATTATTGATAGCGATAGTCACCTTTGCAGTTAGTTTATCCTAAAAAATATTTATTAATTTACATCAAGTGTGAATTACAGAAAATGAGCAATTATCCTTCTGCTATCACTCCATAAATAAAATAATCTATCATTAGGCATGTTGTAAAATATAAAAACAGACATAATATGTGAAAAAGAAAGATACTTAGTGTCATATCAAACATATAGTAAGCATTTACACTATATGCTGCTGTTAGGCTTAACTTCAGATAGATCAAGAAATACCCAAATGGCTGGCAATGTATTAGTTCTGGATACATCTGTGAAGACACTTGCGGTAGAGAGTGTTATTTGAATCCAAAGACAGAGTGAGAAAAAATCATCAAAGAGGAAAAAAAAGCAGAGGAAAAACAATCTCATGTATATTTGTGTTCCATCCCTCTACTTCTCCTTCCTTCTCTCTCCCTCCATTCTCCCCTCCCCATCATCTTCTGTGCTTAGACATCAGAGATCCTTTGGACTCAAGGACACCTAAGATCAGTCCGACTGCCTCCCTGAACTCATGTCCTTTTGCCTTTAGCATTGAACTGAGAACTACTATTTCATCAGATTCAGGCTCAAGCAACCTCCATGGCCCTAACTTGCAGGAAGCTTGTACTTAGGCTTCTCATCCTCTATAATTTCCTATGACAACATCCCTAATTATCCCCTTGCACCTAGTTCTCTGTCTGTCTTTCCATCCATTCTACTGTTTTTTCTTTCTCGAAATGTCTCATAATGCAGTCTAATCTCATAAACACAGTCTCTTATTATAACTTTTCCCTATTGAATATCTAGTAAATATTTCCACTCCATTTTTTTTAAAGTGTGTGTGTGTTCATGTGTGGTGTGAGTGTGTGTGTGTGCATAGTTACCCACAAAGGTCAGAAGGGGATGTCAAATCCCTGTGGCTGTAGTCACAGGTAAATATAATCTACCCGATGTGGAAACTGGGAACCAAACTCCAGTCCTCTGAAAGAACAGTATGTGTTCTTAACTGCTTAGCCGTATCTTCACTCCCTCCAGCTTTTCTTTGAATAATATTTCTATGCCAGTCTCCATAAGCTGCCATTGCCTCTAATCCCTGGGATTGAAGCTATGATCTAGCTTTGATCAAATAATCACACAGTGAATTAACAGTACTGGGATAGGCAAGAAACACAAAAGGAAGGAAGGAAGGAAGGAAGGAAGGAAGGAAGGAAGGAAGGAAGGAAGGAAGGAAGGAAGGAAGGAAGGAAGGAAGGAAGGCAGTGGCAGGGATGAGAATTGGGAAGGGAGGACTGGGCAGAATTTTTTTTCAAATCAATAAGGAAAAGGTTGTCACAAATTTCTGTTCCCCTTCCTTGCTGGTAGGAGAGAAAATTATAGCAAATTACCTCCCTATCATGAGGACCCACGTGCAAAGCAGGAACTAAGACCAGAAAGAAACTAGATCTACAGTATCTAAAACCTTGGCCTGAGGAATCTTCCACATAACCCTGTCATCCTCACTCCCAGAAAAAGAAAAAAATTCCCTGTTTTTCTAAGGCTTGTTTGAATTGAATTCTGTCTCAATTGCGAGAGTTACAATGAGAGGAATTAGAAGAACGTGACAATCACCAAGCATTTTAACCAGGGAGAAAATAGTAAAACAGCAGGCTATGTTGTATTAACGCCTACAGAGGACTTGTTAACGTTTTGCCTCTATGAAGTCTACCCAGAGTTGCTACAACAGATACACCTTAAATGTTAACACAGACAAAGTTTCTTCTCCTCCACACCATCGTCCACCAGACTTTGGTGGTCAGTGTCTTGTTGCTCTGGCATCTAGAATGTGGTTCCTAGGGCTGGGAAGGAGGCTATATGAGTACACAGGATGCTTAAGGATTAGTTCCTCGAAGCAGCCTACATCGCTCATATGCCCATTCTATTGTATGTAGTCATGTGACCCAGTGTAACTGCAAGGCAGGCTGGAAAACATAATCTTCTTACATGTCCACAAAGAAAAAATAAACTGGTCACTGCAATATGATCTCTGTCACATCTTCTATCTGTTATGTCCATTCTCTCTACTAGATAGCCACTAAGCATGGGTTTCTTGACCCAAATATAGCATGTCAATCAATCTCTTCCAGAAATGTTCTCACAGACATGCCCAAACTAATGGATCCCAAAAGGTTAACAGGGCTCTGTGGGATTAGGAATGAAATACAGAATGTGAAGATGGCCTGAGTTCTAGGAAGTCAACATTCCGGATTAAACAAAAAACCAATCTACCGATGAAAAGATGTCAGACATGGTGAGAGAAGGTAAATACTCTTTCATAAGGTTTGTAGACATTTGTAGACATTCCTGGCCTGTTAAAATGAAGCCAGGGAGATCTCTGTAGAGAACCAGCATTCTCTGCATACTCTTAAGACCCTGAGGTCTTAAGACAAGACAAGGCAGGTGTCATGTAACCCTTTTTCACAGGTGAGGGTCAGAGCGTTAAGGTCCCTTGGCCAAGGTAACTCAAAAGCCGGGGGTATGTCATTTGAGGCTAATGAGTTAAATTGCTGATTTTTTTTTCCACATCTGTTGTTTCTGAAGCAATAGAGATCAAGCTCGTAGATACCACCGAGCTAAACCCAAACCCTGGGTTAGACTGTTAATCCGACCCAACCATCTCCACTTAATCTGACATCAGCAAATATAAGTGCCTGTTGATAAAACCCATAGAAGAAATGGAGGTTTCTTCTGCACAGGGACTTCATTCACAGAGCCTATCTATGACTTTAGACAACTGCTTTCTCCCTCGGACCTCTCTCTCAACATCATTAGGAATGGTGTCTGTGCTTTAGTGTCCCTGACTCCTTGTGCTGGAAAGGATACACTATCTTTTATATCCTCTCTGCTTTTCCACTTACTCCCTGTTAACATTTGCCACGGCATGTCATAATGGCTTGTTCACGGATCCATGTGCCCCATTTGACTGTGACCTCAGTAGAAGCAGAGACAGTGCCTGACTGCAACTCACTGACATCCCCACAACCTAGCACTGGCTCTACCAGATGGAAAGGACTCGACAAATGTGTCCGAGTCGGCGAGTGAACAGGTGATCATTTGTCACGGTCTGCTAGAATGGTTAGCAGCATGGGAATATTCAGCTCTCTCTTCTCACTCTTCATGAGTGATGGTACTCCAAGAATCAAAAAAAAAAAAAAAAAGTATGAGCAGCATCTCTTTGGTCTGTTAGTAATCTAGAAGAGGCACTCAGCATGCATACTGGAATACACAGATGGGAGAAAAATGGTATATAGCTTTATTACTACCTCATTATGTAGTAATTCTACAGCTAGGTATTGTCTCTAGACTCTTTTTAGGAAATCAGACTTAGCCCTATCACCTGAGTTATTTAAACCATCCAAATGAAATCCTTTACCCTGCCTAACAATCCTTGCCTATAACACTGACTAAAGCGGGGCAGAAGGAGGTAGCCCACTGTTTGGAGGCCATGAATCCTGTCCTCCACTAAAGACAAAAAGTATATAGAGATAGAGTAGGTAAAAGGCAATCTGAATTCCAGCCCCCAGACTCACAAAAGCCAGGTGGGGGTGGCTTGCGTCTGTAATCGCACCATTATTATAGTGAGATGGGAGCTGAACACAGGTGAATTGCCCAGAAGCCCCAAGCCAGCTAACTTGTACTGTACAGCTCGGAATATAGCAGAAAGAATGCCTCTGCCTTGTCAAGGTGAAAGGTGAGGATCAACTCCTGAGAGCTGTACTCTGGCGCCCACAAACACGCCATGACACAAGCATACCTGCACTTACACACACACAAATAAATACATAAATAAAATATCAAAAGAGTCCTGTGTTAACGAGACTGTACTCTTACATGCAAGGTTAATGGATCCTCCGCTGTCCGGCTCTGGACCCTCCTGGGACCCATAACCCCTAAGTTAGAAGCACCCCAGTAGCTCCTTTGCAGCTGCTCAGATGCAAAAAAAAAAAAAAAAAAAAAAAAAAAAACAACCCACCCCCCACCCAAGCGCTGCTAAGTTAGTTAGCAATTCAGAACGACTTTTCAGAGAGTAATCCCTCAGCCTCCCATGATACTTGTCTGACAACCCCTTAATCTTGGCAAGAGCTGCATTAAACCAACCTGTCATCATCCGTCGCTGCACATAGTGTCAGCTCTCACAGAGACACACACACTCACTGAGAAACCAGACTCCTCAACCTCAGAAAAGAAATTACAGTTCAGAGGCCCTGTTGCTCCACAATCAGCCCACAGGAGCTGACAGGCAGGGCGAACCAAGAGGCAGCAGGCCAAATTCCGGCTTGAGGTTAGCCGCTTCTATCCTAGGAGCTGTGGGAATTGCCCAAAAGAATGTTTAGACAGTTATTACACTGATGGTACCTGTCTCTACTGGGAAGGAAGGAAGGAAGGAAGAAAGGAAGGAAGGAAGGAAGGAAGGAAGGAAGGAAGGAAGGAAGGAAGGAAGGAAGGAAGGAAGGAAGGAAGGAAGGAAGGAAAAGAAGGAAGGGGGTTGGAAGGGGAGGGAAAATAACATGAAAAGGGGCCAAGAGAACTTGGGAATAGGATTCACTGTGAGGAATTCAAAACCCAGTTGCTACCATAGTTCCAGAGAGAGAGTCTCTGGCTACTTTGGAACTTTGTGAAATTTGATTCCTTTAAAAAACAAAGTGAGACTATATCCCCAAAATATTTCAGAAATTCTAAATAAAAAGACAAAGCTGGTTGATTGTGGTCAAATCCTCCTTTGATGTTTACCCTTTCGTGTACTTCATAGTTTGCTTTGGCAGGTTTTTGCTCCTGCTAAGAAATCTCACGTTACAGGTCTTTTACCACATGCTAAGCATTTCCAAAATTACTTCTTCAAGGTCTTGGGACAACTCAATATGCATATAAGAAAGTAATTCAACTCTGTTAGATAATTAGCAAAACTGGCTTCTATTCTCATCCATTTCAGGGAAGAGTGGCCCTAGCCTTTGGCTCTGAATGTTTGGTCAGGTGAATTATTTCAGCTATAAATAAATGAAGAGATGAGAGACATCCACTCATTTTTACTTGCATCTGGTAAAAATGATAATTCACACAAGCCTTCTGCAAGGTAAAAGATAGGTGGGGCAGAATCCAGCTACCCCATGGATCCCAGACAAAAAGCAGCTGACCCTGAGACCCAGAGATAATGCCAGGCAAGATCAGCAGACCTACTTAGTCAATGCCAAATGATTCTTGACACTGAGCAATGAATCACATTGTCTTGCTTATGACTATATATCATTTGTTCTAATTTCATTATTTGCTGTGACAAATACCATGACCAAAAGCAACTTGTGAGGAGTAAGGGTTTATTTAGCTTACCCTTACAGGTCACAGATCATTGGAAAATCAGGACAGGAACTAAAGCCGAAGCTTGAAGCAACATGGAGGAACAATGCTTAGCTAGCTTTCTTAAACCAGCCTAGAACCATCTGCCAAGGAAGAGTACTTCCCATAGCGGGCTGGGTTCCCCCACATCAATCATGAATCAAGACAATCTCCAAAAGACATAGGCCAATATGAACTAGGCAATTCCACAATTAAGACTCCCTTCTAAGGTAATTTTGGCTGTGTCAAGTTGAGGGTCTGGTGAGATAGCTCAGTAAGTGAAGTGCTTGTCTCATAAGCATTGAGACTTGTGTTCTGGTTCTCAGAACCCACATAAAGCACTGAATGGTTATATACCTCTAATTCCTGCACTAGGGAAATGAGTGGAGACAGGAAGATCCCTGTGCTTCCTGTCCAACTAGTCTATCCAAATCAGTGAGAGATTCTGGAGAGCAATTGAAGAAGGAACTCAGCACTGACCAACTTTGGCTACTACATATACTTGTATACAATTGGTCATCCACAATAAGAGAAAAGACAGAAATAGTAATGATACAGACCCCATGAGTTACTGTAAACCTTAGATGTCAACAGGACCAGAAACACATGCCAAAGGGCTTTGCACATGGTGAGCTTTGTGAGGTTTTCTTGTGCCAATATAAGCTCCACTGTTATTATTATTCCTATGGCTGCTGATTATCACTGTTGTCATGATGCCATTTATTGTTCTAGTGTCTTATTCTTTCTACTCTGTCCATGTGTGCTAGAGGCACATCAGACATATCTAAAGAAATAACCATCTGCACATTTTGCTACACCTGCTCTACAATGAAAGGCTGGGCCATTTTCCAAACCTTCGATTTCAGGACATTGCACCAAGTGAGACAGTCCACTAATTGAATGCCACCTTCTTCATGGAACCATCTTAAAGACCCAAGGAGATAAGAATCCTCCATCCTTAAAAGAGTCATACAAGGTCATACAGGTACAAGGTGTCACTGATATCACTACATGACTAGTGACGTTATAAAGGGACTCTTGCATGATATAAAGGACTGGTGTTGTAATAAGGGACTCTTGCATCATGGGAAGATAGACTATGAACTAAAGAATGTTTGGTAATGACCCTGGCCTCTACCTCCATATCACTAGCACTTCTTACTTTGTCAGTCATCCCTTGGGAAGGAATGGGCAATACTTCTCCCAGTTAAAAACCACTGACTTTACAACCTGGGCATCTATGTCCTCAGCTGATGGAGACAAAGACACAGAATGCTGTCTCATCAGGCCCCAAAGATGGAAAAGAATGATCGCATGCTGGGATGGCATGGGAGCTGGTACACACACAATAAATGTTACCTCATGCTAGTAGCATGTGGCCACTGAGGAATGGAGCTCTTTCAAGAACTCGTGAGCTTCGCAAATTTAAAGGTGAAAATAATTTGACCCAGCAAAGACATATCAGAGATCCATTCCTACATTTGTTTTGGGGCATGCTGGCAATTAAAGGGTGAATAAAACTTGGGTCCACTTTAAGGGAGCACCCTTTCCAACTGAGAAGCTTGCAGCCATCCCTGAAGCACAGGCTAGGTTTTCCACTTGTTCCCCTTAGACAAACAACTTAGGCGAGTTTGCTTTACTTTGCTTAGACATTGTCACTTCATCACTAGAGAGGAAGTGATGATAATAATAACAGCAATAGTTAAAAATAAAAACTAAAAGCAGGGGTAAAGTTATAGTATTCAAGTTCTTGAAAGACTTGTAGCTTTTCAAGTCTTTGGGTTTGGCTCAAGTACAAGGAAGAAACAAAGAGAAAAAGACCCTAAGAGACTCAGTTGTTAAGCAATGAATATCCTGTCTTCCAATAGCACCCAGGCCTCCCATTTGCCTGTCTGATTCCTCTCCCCGCCAGACTGCCTGCAGCAAAGAGAATAAGTCCCTAGCATGCCCCAAGGAGAAGCAATGCTTCCTTCCACTGACCTTCATCAACAATCATCCAGGAGGCAGGTAGGATCTAAGCCCTAGGGTCCTATGGACTTGGGCTCTTGGCCCTGCCACGTCTCCTCACTTCTCATTCATCAGTTTATTCATCTCTACGATGTGGATAACAATGATGCCTTTTCATAGAGCTCTTGTAAGGATGAAATGATCTCATTCATGTAATCCCAGCATGGAAGCCGCACTCAATGCTGTCACCATAGCAATAAAGGTGTTGGGAAGGGAAAGACAGATACTGACCAGGAAGATGGAAGGTAAATGCAGACACAGATCTCAGCTACTTGATCCAATAGCCTCTCAAGAGCCAGTGAGAGAGCCCACAACGCCATCCACCTCCAGAACACTGTGAGGCATGAAGGGCAAACCAACTCACTCCCCAGTCCAGCCCCTAATAGCCCAACCAGACCAGGCCCTGGCCAAAAGAGTCAACCATGAACATGTATATTAATATGGACAAGGAAAAGGGGGGAAAAAAACGTTACTTCTAGTCAGAGCCTAAATTTCCTGCCTCCAAAGCCCAGCTGGATAGCAGGAGTCGTAACAGAAAACAGCCGCACAATTAGCTGGAGCTCTGTAGCTGTCTGTAGCAGACTGCTTACACCGATGACTCCATAGGTGGTCCCCCAGTTCATCAGTTCATAAATAAGTAATTTGAAATGTGTTCCTGGGGGAAATTTTCCTCCTACTCTCCCCCAACAGACTGTACTCATCAGTTTTCCCATTCTCCAGGTAGCTGCCGTCCTCATTTATAATGGCCAGAGGAACTGCGCTGTTCTAATTCCTGCTTCATTACATTGTCTAATGCGAGTTTCGCCAGCCTCACACTCCACATTTCTTTATATTGATAAGAAAAGAAAAGCCTTGCATATATTATTTATTAGTACTTTGGAGCTAGCTTTGCTACAAGTTTAGATGGAATATTTTTACATACAAAGCAGGACAGGCAAGTTGAGGTCTGGGCCGAGGTTTGGAAATGGAAGGTATTGGATCCCGGGGAACGCATTCACATACATTGGACAGGTGCTGCGTGCAGCTCCCACGCCACACACAGCTCGACCCTCACCGGACCACTTTGCCTCTTTTTCTTTCCATTTCTGCCCCCTCACCATACGTTTTGCCCGGGCAAGTGTTTTGGGCACATTTTGATGCATTTATTCCAAGCCTATATATTTTCCCACTCGAGAAAATGAACAACCAGATCAAAAGCACCTGGTGATTTCAGAATAGCAGGGTCCCCCACTGGCGAAGCTAATGGAGTCACTAATTTGCCTGGCCAATAAAACCAATGACTTCTATACTAAAAGCCTTTGAGTGAAGCCTCCGGGGCTTGCTCTGGGGTAATGGAAGGGGGGTAGTTTCCTCTTAGCCAATAACCTAATTATTTTTTAAAGCACTAACTGTACCTTTCATTATAATAATGCATATAATTGATTTTGCTGATGATGTCTTTCATAAAAATCTATCAGTCACCAGGAACTATATTTACTCCTTTTCGTTGTTTTTTTATGATTATTTTAGCTTTGGAGTCCTATAATAGGTAATTAATAAAATATGTTAATCTGAGAACCATTTGCCTCGTGAGCTCTCTAGGAATTCTTTCTCATTCCATTCTAGAAAGCTTTTGTGGAAGGAAACACTTTCCAAGTGAAGTCTTGGCACAAATTGAAAGTTACATTTGGGTTCATTTGTTTATTTTCTTTGCCTATAAACAGCCAAAGACATTCACCAACAGAATTCAAAGAGTGAGCATCAGGTTAAAATTGTCCTTTTTCTGGTCTGAAGGCAAGAAGATCTAACTAGATCATTCTTTCGATGACCAGCCAATCATTGGAGGGCTCTATAAAGAAGGGATTACAGAAGATGGGTACAGTTGTGAATCAAAAAAAAAAAAAAAGCAAAATGAAACACACATTTGAATATTCAAGCTGACATCCTCAAAATGAGAGATGAGAGAAAAGTTGTAACATCTGTCTTTCTGGGTCTAGGTTACCGCACTCAATATGATTGTTTCCAGCTCCATCCTTCTTTTCCTGGCAAACTTCATGATTTTATTTTTGGTAGTAGCAGAATAATATTCAATTGTGTAAATACACCTCATTCTCACTAACCATTTATCTGCCAATAGACATCCTGGTTATCGTGAATAGAGAGACAAGAGCATGGATGGGTAAATATCTCCGTAGCCAGATGTACATTCGTTGGGGTTTGCACCCAGGAGTGGTACCGGTGGGACACGTAGTTGATCCATGTCTAGCTTTTTGAAGAATAGCCACTCCCACCAGTACTGAATGTCTTCCCCTTTGCCACATCCATGCCACTGCTTGTCGATAGACAGAGAGTAAGTGACTATGGAATGCTCAGCCCTAAATGGAGCACCTGCATCACATCTCTTCCTCCCAAAGCCCAAGGATCAATATGAAAGACTGTAAGAGGCACGGGCAATGGACGACTACAAGGAAACATTGGTGTATTGCTGGGCACGACAGGGGCACAGTTAGGTGAGTATGGAATGGGAGGGGGGTGGATCAGGGAATAGATAGGGAGGGGATAAATATGATCAACAAACAATTTACAAAACACTCAGAGAATTAATAAAAATACTTTCTATAAAATGAAAGGGGCGACAGAACAAGAGAGGAAGAAAACTAATCAGCGACACGTCATACAGTGGTGACTTCCAGACCGGAACCCACTATACAATAAACCAAGGCATAATCTCTGGGCATAATCTCTCCAATACGAAAATAACTCATCGCCGGGCCAATCCGTTCATGGTGTAGAAACCCCAGATTTTGCTTTGAGAAGTTGGTCAGATGAGGATAAGGAGGTCTGCAGACCAGGAGAGTGATCATAGCTGAGGTACAGCATGCATGACCATCTTCTCCTAGGACCTGGTGGCACGTGTTGAAGCCTTTCATCTCTCAGCACCATATGCACTTTTGCATCAGAGTGGGGGGTGGGGCGGGGAAGGAGCAACATCAGGTGCTTTCCTGTGTTGTCTCCACTTTCTTTTTGAGGTATGGCCTCTCACTGAACCTGGGGCATCGTTTTAGCTAGACTGCGTGACCAGTAAGCCTAAGAGCTCCTCTGGCCTACCCCACATTTATCGCTGAGATACAGTTATGCATCACTACGCCGAAGACCCAATCTCAGGTCCTCATGCTTACACAGCAAAGCACTTTTACTCACTGAGCCATCACTCAAGGTCATCTTTCATTCTTTAAGGTTTATTTTTATTACTTTAACTATTCACACGGGGAGGGGCAGATCCGGTGCCTGCAGCCAGCCAGAGGTGTCGGCGCTCCCGAGAACTGAAGTGAAGTAGTTGACGGTTGTCAGCTGCCTGAAATGGATTCTGGTCTTCTACAAAAACGGAACATGCGTTTGCCCATGGAGCCATCTCCCCAGCCCCATCTTTCATTCTTAAGGTAGAGCCTGACAATGATACTCAGACTTTGGCTCCTGAAGATTTGGCAAAGATGTCTGAAATGAAGGAACACATTGAAGTTTGAAGAAAGGTGTCTCAGACTCGACTGATACTTGGGGCAAGGGTGCTTCTTGGTGGCAGGATGCTATGCACCACACTCAGTTTGAAGGCATTGGTTGACGTGATTCTTCTCTCAGCAGTATTCGCTCTTCCACCAGAGAGAGGACAGAGAGAGAGTAGAAGCATCTTTGCCTCTAGCCACTGGGTGACAACAGCAGCCAACCCTATCTCCCCCCCCACCCAGGTTGAACTGCCGAAACTGCCTCTAGCTATTACCAAATAACCTCCAAATGGCAGGGTAGAAACTGTGACTAACAATTGCCTCTGACACAGGACACGTGAATTAGCACTACAGAGGCCATTTCTGAGAATCGCTGACAAGGCAGATGAAAACCCATTCACAGAAAGAAAAGCCTGAGGCCAGTCAATTCCTCCTGCCCTCCTCACCATCACCATCACAGGGAGTGACTCCAGACTTCACTTTCAGTGACTTATAGGAATTTTGCTCCACGTGTGGCCTACATCTCACACTCTCTTTCAAGACTAAATTGATGAAGAGAGCAAGACTAGCCAGAAAAGTCTCACAAAGTTCAGTGCCCTGGAGAAAGACATAATGTCCAAACCAAAAAGGCCACCGAGAAAAATAATGTGAGTGTATTGGAACAGATATTACACATGTGCAGATATCTATGTGCGTACATACGAACTTCTGAGTGATAAAGCAAGGAAAAACTACAATAAACTCCTTGTTGATTGGAGAAAAGTCAGATCCTCTATAGGCCACACCCTAAAGGGTAAAATACAAACCTGTCTAAATCTCATTGCAGTTGCACTCTTTTTCCCACTTGCCACATGGCTTCCCCCCCCCGCCCCCGCCGGAAAATTTAGATCCCAGGCTGTCCTAGTGTTGATTATTTTAAGTGTAGGTTAAGATTTGCATAGAGTGGCATCTTTTACATGAGAATAAGAGGCTCCTTCATACGCTGAGTATGGACTGTGCGGAATGCCCTTATGACAGTGTTTTGTTTAGAAAACAGAAGCCTGCCAATTTTATTGATCATTTGGTGGCCTCACTCTGTGGGGGAAAAGAAAAAAAAAAAACCTACATTTATGCACACACTCATCTGCACATGCTCATCTGCACACGCATCCCCCTCTTACTATCCTCAAAACCATACCACACAAAAATAACCAGGGACAACACACGCACTCACTCCAAAATAAGTATGCAGTACTGAGATGCACAAACTGGATTTCCCAGATAAGGGAAGCATATGCCTGAGGCAACAGTAAAACAGGACAACAGGAAGAAAAATAAAGCATTAAGTAGAATTTGATGTTTGTAGGACATCAGCAGAGTCATCATGGGGAAAAAAAAAAAATCTACTCTTTATTCTAATTGCCTACATCTATGCCATAACTTTGCATTGTTTTTATTTTTAACTACCTACATGCAGAAGCCAGGGAGACAGGTAAAATTGTTGAGTTATTCAGACCTTTAAAGTCTTAATGGAGCCCTGAAGCTTGCCTAAACATTGACATCCAAATGATGAACTGTAGAAAGGCATGCCTGTTAATACTCAGTAGGACATAGAAGAGAGGGGAAATCTTTAGTCTGGAAAGCAGCCTCCCCCCCCCCCCCACGTATTCTAACCCAAGCCTTCCACTTCTTCCCCAATAATAACTTGTTCAAATCTGCTGTGCAAATAATTTAATTACATGCTAGGATTAATAAGATTTCCAGCATTGTTCACTTCCGCTTTGACTGCCCATGGACCCCACCCTTTGCCTAAAGTCAGAGACCAAACTATAGATAAGTCTACCTCCTAGTTCAAGGCCTTGCCTTAAAATTGTCCCTATAAAAACCTCCCAAGCCCTCTCGCCTCCTCCCCCAGCTTCCTCATCACTATGCATCTCTCTCTTACTGCCTGCATATCCCATGCACAGCTCACTCCCCATCCCCTACTGCTCACTCTGCAGGTAGTACAGGAACAGAGCACAATGGAAAAAGACAGGCATATTGAAGGGGTTTCTTTGCCCCAGGACCCCTTTATCTGAAGTTGTCCACAAAAGCGGAAATGAGTTGATTTGCATTTTCCCACTGAAGCAAGCAGTGCAGCTGAGGAGTGCTCGCATTCCCAAATGCCATCTTCTCTGGTTTGCCCTGAGGCTTTCTCCAGGGCTGGAACAGCTCTGAAAACACCTGTATGCTGCCCATTTAAATATATGCTTCAGACAAATCTTTGGGGGAGTTTCAAAGGGGAAAGACTAATGCTTTCCCTCCCTGGCATACATTATCCTTCCTGTGAATGCTAAAGGCAGAAATTAACTCTCTCTAGACAAGGTTTTCTCTAGTCAGGATGCCACACCTCCTTTCCATGTTGATGGTCTGATAATTAACAGATTTCTCCAAAGTTCATCCATTTATTCTGCAAGTATTTACTGACCCTGAGGAAAAACTATTGTGCTGGCTCCTTGTCTCATTCCCAGCCACAAGCAAACCCCCTATCTTAAAAAGTTATTTCCTCACAGATCTAGAGGTTGAAAGGCCCAAGATCAAGAGCTCCTGCTTTCTCACCCCATGGTGGAAGGCAGAAGGACAAGAATGGGAAAGAGAGAGCAAAGGGCTCTACAGGAAGAATTGTTAAAAGATCTTACTTTTAAGCTTGTCACAGCTTCGCTCAGGAGGCAATGTGCCTAAGCAGCACACAGAGATACTAGGATGCTCATTGCTTAGATCGGGAAACTATGTCCCCTGGTGTGGGCAGGGGGATTTAGATATTCATAGCTTAGACACCATACCTAGATGAGCACAGAGGTTACCCGGGGTCTCAGTTGAGAGACATTGGCTTAGAGAAATGTATGGCTTCCTTGAATGGACAGTTCTACACACTCACTCCCTGGCTTCATTTTCCGTTTGCTGCATTGGCTGCACACCATGACCTCATGGCTTTGGTAACTTCAATGAAAAACTCTGGAGGACGGAAAGACATTGTCACCACCAACTGCCATCTTGGTGGATTCTCTACCTCAACCTCACACCCCACTGGGTCTCAAAGGCTCCACCTTCTAGGACCTCCCCAACCCCCTCACCCCCGCCACACGCCATACTGAGCACATTCCCCACCCCCTGTCATGCAGCATAAGTTCACATCCACCCACCTCACCCTCCTTTCCTAGCAAGCACCTCCAGCAAACCAGTCTTCCTTGCTTGGCATCCTGGAAACTGGGGGAGTAAGTTTTCTCCATCCCATGGAGCAGCTGGCAAGAGGATAGAATTCACACTAGTATGCCTGCCCTAGGAAGACGAATAACTATATTAAATGAGTATAATTTTTGAAGAAGAAATTAGGAAAGAACAATGGGGGAGAAAAAAAAGACAACTGTCATAAATAATTCAAAGAAAGGCTTTCCCCCAAAGAACAAAGCATAAGTCCATAGCAAGTAGATTTAGCCCTGTTATATAGATACGTGTAACACTCATCTGCATATACTTCTGTCTCCTCCATATGATATACAAAATAGTACACACTAGGTAATTCAGAAAGGATAGAAGTTTATTTCCTCGTTGTTCTAGAGGCTGGGAAGTCCAAGCTTTATGCACTGGTATCAGATGAGAACATTCGGGCGACATCATTCCATGGCACAAGGCAGAAACTCAAGAGTGGGTAAGTGAGAGAAAATAGCCAGATTCACCCTTTGTGAGGAAGGCACCCCTCACGGCAACCACCTTTATTGGTCAATGCAGGCAGAGCCCTCCTAACCTGCTGCCCTCAGGAAGACCCTACATCCCAGCACTGCCAAGCTCTGCTCAAGCTTCAGCAATGAACTTCCGACAACCCTCCAAACCCAGAGAGGTTTCTTGTCTTTTCTTTTTCATGCAGCTGACCTACAGGTGCCCTCTCCCCTGCGGCAGCTGAATCTAGACACCGATGTGTTTTTTTTTTTTTTTTTTTTTTTTGGCCTGTAGAATGCTGAGAATTTTGTTTTGGCTTCATTTTCAGCTTGAAGGAAACGAAATCGAAATCAACATTTCGAAACTGAGAAATTTCACACATCCAGGGAAATCAAAATTCTACTAACCCTGCTCACAGGACTGACTAATAATAGTTGTCGGGGTTCACTCCTCTGGGGGCCTGACTGCACAGTCCCCTTATGGCCACTGTCTCACTCTGAAGCCTGGCTACCTCATCTCTCTGGCCGTTCAAACTCAGGACTCTGGCTCTATAGCTAGCTCCCTGATCTGAGTCAAAACAAAACAAAACACCAGCAACAACCTAGATGACTACCCTCCGGCAGCTGTGAACATCTGGCTACATTTACATACTAAGAAGAATTAAAAATATGAGAGTCTTCTTCATTCCTATCAAAAGTGAATAATAATAGTATAAAATAGAAAGCAGCTGACAGCCAAACATTAGATACAGCTCGGGGAGCACCATGAAAAAGTTGGGAGAATGACTGAGGGAGCCAGAGGGATCAAGGACTCCACAAGAAGACCGATGAAGTCAACTAACCTGGGCCCACAGTGGCTCACAAAAACTGAATCACCAACTAAAGACCTTGGATGGACTGGTCCTAGGCCCCCTGCACATATGAAGCAGAAGCACAGCTGGGTCTTCACACGGTCAACAACTGGAGTGGGGGCCCTCTCTGACTCTGACACCTCCCTTTGGATCCTATTCGCCTAACCTAGCTGCCTTGTGTGGCCGCAGTGGGAGAGGATGCGCCTAGTTCTGCAGTGACTTAATGTGCCAGGGTGGGTTGGTACCCATGGGGGAACCTCCCCCTTCTCTGAGAAGGAGAGGGGAGAATGGGGGGGGGGGATAAGTGTGTGGGTGGTGGTGGCGGGGTGCCTGGGAAGAGAGGGGAGTTGCAATCAGGATGTAAAGTGAATAAATAAATATATATTTTTTTTTTAAAAAAAAAAAGCAGCAAGCATGAAACCTCTCACATGGCCTGTTACTGTCTGAAGGCCCACTGCATCTTGGCGATGCAGTGGCTTCTAACATCTTGATTCAAAAGAGAAATAAGAAAAGGAAATGCCCCTTGGTGGATGCTTACCTTCACCTACTTTTAAATTTTCACTAAAATTAGTTCTTAATTCTACAAATCCTCATATCTTCCCCAAACATATGTATATACATACACACACACACACACAAACATATACCATACACAGACTCATATACTATACATATATTCATGGATATATACAAATATACAAACATACACACAGAAACACAGCCACACACACACAAATACAAAAATACACACACCATATACACACACATATATAGGCATACAAACATAGTATTCATATACACACATATGCAAACACACAGAGAGACACAGACATAGACATACATATGCAATATATACACATAGCATATACAGATACACACACATATAGGCATACACACACCACGTACAGATACACTTACACACACATAGATAGCCATACACATACACACCATGCATGTATAGATACACACATATACATAGGCCATTGAGCACATAGACACACACACACAGAACAAACACACACTGCCCCCTCATTTTCTCTCTCAAAATCAACCAAATGTTCAACTCCATTGTAATCTATTTTTCCAAATATCTGCTTAAGGAAAAATATTTTCTGAAAATAAAAACAAAACAAACACACTTCTTTGGGAAAAAACACAACTGAATCAAATGCAAAGACTTAGGAAGGCAGATGCCGTTCTGTTTAATTGAGTATGGGCACACTGGGGGACGGGTATGAAACAAAAGGCAGAACGCACAGGAGAGAGACCCTGTCACTTCAGCAAGGACCACCTTGTCACATCCTTCAAGTCACAGCCAAGAAAACACCAGACCATAAAGACCGTTCATTCTGCTTCTGTCCCCACTGTGAGGTCTAGGAAATAGAGAAAAAGTCCAACAAAGTATCTCCTTCGAAATGGCGTGATGCTGGCCTCTTTGTGGGTCCCGTTTTCTACATTATTTTAATGAGGAAAAGCGAGAAAGTTTCCATGGTGCCCCCTTCCCCTGTGTCCTAGGTGAGGGTCTCACGAATTTGACAAAGGCACCTTCCCTCCTCCGCAGTCCCCCAATCCCCAGATAATACCCCCCTTCCTCCCGCATTAACTAACACACACACAACTTTCCTCCTCTCGCCCTCGCCCGGCCCACGCTTCTCTCCAAAATGTATAACATAATTGTGAAGGCTAATTATCAAATAATGCTTAAGCCTCTGGGAGCAAGAAGGGGTGGGGGAATCTAGACATGTTTTAAAAGTTCTGAGGCTGTAAAATAAACATGATTAGCTGAAACAAAACCTCCTGTTGCAATTTCAAAACCAAAGTGAGTTTTACACACAAATTAAATATATGTAAAACACACATGTATTAAATAACTTATGCATATAAAAGCAAATGTATCATTTCTTTAGTAGGTCACAGGGTTTCTCTGGCAAACCCTTTAAAGAACCAAGTTGATATTGACTCTTGTTTTCATGAACTTGGGAGATTCACTCCCAGAGAGAGGAGACTTGAAGGGTCTCAGAAAAGAGAGGAGAGCTGCCTCTAGCCCCAAACATGAACAGACCGGGCAGCACAGATGGGGTCTTCATCATGGAAAGGGACAGGATCACAGCAGTGTGCCTCACACACGAATGTCACACTCTATAAGCTGCTGCATGGCTGTTCTTCACACTGTGGTAAACAGAGCCTCAGACAAGAGGCAGAGAGCCTGCCTGGCCTCCCCTCCGCTGCCCCCTCCACTCCAGGCAGAGGCATTGGTTTTCTGCCAGTGTCCTCAGAGAGGAAGAAACAGCAGCCGGGGATGCACCTGGGTGTTGCGGCCAAGTCCTCAGCTGTGAGGCGTGGAGACATTAAAAATAGCAGCGGGGCTGGTCAGATTTCAACTGTCCTGGGACTCTGAGCTGTTAGAGAGCAGAAGGGGCTAGCAGGAAGAGGATGGGGGAGATGCAAAGAAACCTGCATGATGATGCCTAGCTTATTAGGCAAAGGAAAAAAAAATGCCGCAAGGCAGAAATAATGGCTTCTAGCTCTTCCTTTGGTAGAAGCCAAACTGAGAATGCTATTTCACAGAAGTCAAAGAGCTGTCATGAACCCTGGAACAGGGAAGCCAGAAAGGTCCATGCTAAGATTCAAGCCTCAGCTGAGTATTCCATGAAGACCAGTTGTCTATCTACTCAATGCTGTCAAGAATATGGTGTCTGAGATGCTCAAACTCCCTCTAACTGGAGAATGAGCTTCAGTGGTCATCTTTACTGCATCTACTGAGCCCTCTGGCTTCTCTAGTGAGGCCCAAATATGACTGAAGAAGGCTAAGCAAGAGGCAATCAGAGCTGGGCAAAATCTGCAAGGCAAGGAATGGAGCGATGTAATGTGAATCAGGAAGACAGAGCTACAAGCAAAGCAATACAGAGTCTACTAGTAGCTTCAAGGGCTCAGAAAGTAAGATCTCTCCACAGAAGCTCAAAAGAAAACACACTTGATTTTGACTTGCTTCAGTGGGCCTACTTCTATGGTTTAGATATTGTTTGAGGATGTTTCTCCCCAAAGTTCATAGAAGCTTGGTCTCTATTATAATGGTATTCAAATATGGTAGATCTTTAAGAAGTAGGGATTAGAAGAAGGTGGTGATTAGATCAAGGAGGAAATATGAATGGAAGAGACTAACATAGTTCTCCTGAAGTGGGGTGAGTTCCTGAAAAAACATACTGTTAGAATGAGGCTAAGTCCCTCGCTTGGTCCTCTCTGTGTGAAATCACTCTCCTTTTTGCTTCTCTGACACATTGTGGTTCAGCCAGGGACTGCCATCATACTGTCTTGATTTCTAGTCACCATAATCATGAACCAAATAAACTTCTGTATAAAGTACCCAGATACATGTGTTTCGTTATAGAAACAGAAATAGACTAAGACATTATTTTGAACTTCTGATCCATAGAACCATAAGGAAATATATTTGTATTGGTTTTCAGAGACTAAATATGTGTAGAAACTCAACACAGTGCTGTCCCAGCTTCACTTCCATTACTGAGATTAAATGGGTATATATACCCAGGGGGTTGGGAGTTGGGGACAGGTTTAAGAGAAAAGAGTTTATTCAGCTTACAACTCCAGATTTTAAGTATGTCCCTGTAGGACAAGTCAAGGAAATAACTTGAAGAAACTAATCACATCCACATTAAGAATGAAGAGAGAATTAATGCAAGCATGCCTCTACTCACCTCCTCTTCTCCATTTCTGCAACTGAGAATTATGGATTCTCGATGGATTGAGATCTCTGTATCCTCATGGAATTGTGCCACCCACAACAGGCAGTTTCCCTCACTTCAATTTGCTCAGTCAAGGCAATCCCTCACAGACATGCCCATAGACCAACCTAATCTAGCTAATCTCCATGTGGTTCACCACTGTGCCAAGTTGGCAACTGAACCTGACCATCGAAAGTATTTGCTTTTCTACCAACAGGAAAGAAATAATTTCATAAATAAGAGTCCAGGCAACAGCAGGAGGAGCAGCTTCGTGCTGTGATTATGAATGATTTTACTTTGAACCACAAAGAACACAGGGTATTTCCAGGAAATTATTTTATCTCCTCACCATTACAAATTATTCTCTTAAGCTATGAAACACTCTTCTCTCAGACTACCTACTGTGTATTTGTTCATAAGAAGCTCACCTCATATAATCCTATGTTGTGTTCTATAGCAAAACAAATAATTGAAATTATTTGTTCATAAACATATTAAATTCATAAATATATTAATTTCTGTCTTCCCAACAAGCTTTAGAAATTAGAAAATGTGAAGAATGGATTTCTCACCTACTAAAAACCACAAGGTTAGAAAGTTGGCTCAGCAGTTAAAAATATACACTCCTCATCCAGAGGACCCAAGTTCAGTTTCCAGGACCTACCACCTTAAGGGGCTCACAACCCCCAGTAACTCCAGCTCCAAAGAATTCAACACCCCCTTCTGGCCTCCGTGGGCACTGCACTCACATGCACACACACACACATGCACACACACAATTAAAAATAAAAATTGAACCTTGAAAAAAGAAGGTGCTTATACTCAATGTTAACAGACTTATGACTGTGTGACAGGGAAAGCACTAGTCTCCTCTGTTTGCCCATGGTGGGTCAGTAAATACATACTGTCCATCACTGTGAGTAGAGCTCACCTTCTCCCATGTTCCCTAATGAAACAAACAAACAAACAAATAGTACTTTAAAACACACTGCCCATCACCACTCCAAATTATAAGTAGGTACAAATTTGTAATAGGTACATATTTTCCAAGGACTCCGATAAATTACTTTTTAAAGGCACTCTGAACTTACGTTAAAGAAAGTTAAATAGAAGATACATAAAGAAAATCCAATAGACAACAAACAAGCAACCCTGGACAAGAAAACAATGACCAGACAGAATCTGAAGGGACTAGAGAAAATATTGCAACCCATAACACACACATACATATAAAGTTTTGTATAAGGTTTCCTTATACAAAATATTATTTGGACTATAATTGAAAAATCATGCCATGTAGTGGTACATTCTGACTCAGAATAACCAAAATCAAGACTTAACCTTGAAAAAAAACATATATTTAAAAGAGAAAGGAAAACAATTAGAAATGCTGAGAAAAAAAAAACATATAACGTATGAAAGAAATTAAATTAGATTGCTCTGAATGATTTTTGACAGTAAGGCTTGATGCCAGAAGAAGTTAGAGTCACATATGCAAGCTATTCAGAGAATGAAATTTACAAACCATTAATACCAGCCCGAGACCTCAAGAATATTGCTGTCATGAAAAACTCTTCCCCAGAATACGCTAAAGAGTTTCAGGCAGGAACTGCTTACAGATATTAGGCACTTCGGCTTGGGAGGTGGCTTGGTGGGCAAAGTACTTGCCACACAAGTCTGACAACCTGAATTTAGATTCTAGACATTATGTATGAACAGGACGCAGTAGAGCACACATTTATAAACCGAACATGTACCTACAGCTAAACGGGAGGTGGAGACCAGAAACTCCTGTCTCAAACAAAGAAGAAAGTGAGGACTGATACCTAAGGCTGTCCTCTGACCTTCATATATGGGCCTTAGTATGTATACAGACATACATCCACACACACTATAAATATATAGTTACTTAAAGATCAGTGACTAAAAGAAAGAGAGCCTAATCTGAAAGTACTGTACGATTTAAAATTCAAGTGCATTGCAGCCACAAAAATGAGATGATCAGAACATGTAAAACCACTTTTAGTAATAGTGGTGTCTATGACAGTTCCGGAAGTATTTCTCTGATGTTGTGTTTGTAGAGCACAAGAGAGCAGAGCTAGTTATAAAGTGTTCCAGCCTTTCCCTGTCATGAAGGACAGCATGGTCACAGCCTCTGAGTGAAAGAACAAATCTTCTCAAGAAGACCAGAAGGTACCAAGGAACTTCCCACATCCCTGACTCTTAACTGGAAATGTCAGTAAAAACCCATGACACGTTTGCATATTCTAGCTCTTTCCAAAAATGATCTGGAAACAAAAGCCAGGCCGATGGCAGTAAGCATCTCTCCATCCGATGTAGACTTCAAATGGCCTTTCTTCTTGAATGAACCCTGGGTTTCTTGTGTCTTATTTAGCTCCAGGCCTGAGGTAGGAAGTGTCTGAAATGGGCTTTGAACACACTGACATGAAGTCAGAAGAACCTTTCCAAACTACTGGGATCACATCAAAAAGCATCAGGAAGGACCTTGACGAGTTTGCATTGGCCGAAGATGAGGCCTTTCCAATAGACTAAACTCCACTACAAGTTAACACAGCATCACCAAGCCATAAATAGACACATTGTAAATAAATGATCCATTTGTTATTTTGAAACTAGGGAAATAAAAATTTATCCTACTTACCCTACATGAACTACACAGCAATGGATGGCATAGTAGATAAAAGAGCGCCTCTATAAAATGCCCCATAACAGTTCAGTCATGGCATCACTCCACTGCAGCTGTCTCTATTGAATCTACACAGTACTGGTCCTATTACTATTCAATCATTGATGGGGGAGGGGCTTATGGGGCTCCAGGGTCTTGCCTCATCCAGCTGAACTAGTGGTTACTGAGAGATGCCTGGAAGAGGGGTAGTCATTGTTTGTTTGTTTGTTTGTTTGTTTTATTCTGTCCCCATTGTTGAGCTCACCAGAGGCCATGGAAGAATGCTGCTTACTGGTTTGCTCCCATCGGCTTGCTTCCTTTGTGTTTTACACAATCCAGGACCACCTGCACATGGATGGCACAACCCGCAGAGGACTGAACCTTCCAGCATCAATCATTTACCAAGAAAATGCCTCACAGACTTGTCTACAGAATGGTCTTAAGGAGGCATTTCTCAATCCCCCCCCCAAGTCATTCTCACTTGTGTTGAGTTGACAGAGAAAAGTAATCGGCTGAGGCAGAGATACAGTTTAAGGGCACAGGCACCTGCAAAAAACCTGAGGACCTGAGTTCTCTCCCCAGGATATACACAGCAGACACCTGCAAGTTGTCCTCTGAACTCCACCCACATGAAGTAGATACATAAATGTAAATTTAAAAGATCAAGCAAGAAGAGTAACGAGGAAGGGAAAGCTGTAGACTTGGAAAGATCTAAAAGCTTTACAAAGCTTAATATTGTGTACATGAGCAAGACGAGAGGGAGAGGTAATGCACCCAAATGATAAAGCCACAGGCCAGTGCAAGATGTGGCCACTATAAAAGTGGTTAGTTTCAGAGAGGGAGCCTTGTTACAGTCGGCACATACAGAGAGTTACATCTGCAGGCAGCTACATACAGAGAGTTACATCTGCAGGCAGCTGTTCCCTTTCTTGATTTGTGTGGTGGCTGTAATGTTATTTACCATCTAACGCTTCAAGAAGCTGAACACTGGTTTTGTCTTTCTATACATCTAATTTCACAATGATGCGTGTTGAAAGCTTTAATTGCAGTGATAATTCCCTTGTTTTTCACATTAAAGTTACGGTTTGGCCATGAATAAGATGCAGTCCCCTAAGCAAAGGCTTATGTTTCCTTTCTTCTCTGAAAGAACTCGGGTGTCATAACTAGTGTCCATCCATGGTTCCTTAATTAAACACACAGCAGAACCCACTAGAGCCTCAGTGAAAGGTCTATGACTCAGTCAAGACATAATGCAAACACTTTGAATCCTAAGCCAGGCAGCTTTTCCTCCTAGATGTCTCTTTCTGGCAGGGAGGATCTTCAAGTCTCAAATCTCAGTACAAAAAGCTTATGCTCCCCCGTTTTATATTCCAGCCTTTTCTGTTTTTTTTTTTCCTTTTGTATATCCATGTGTGAAAATGACACACATGTACACAATGTATCTCAATCTTAGCTATCTCCCACTCCCTCCCTGCAACTCCCCTGGACCTTCCCTCAACACAAGTTCTTCCCAATTTCAGGTTCTCTTTCTCTCTGTGTGTGTCTCTCTCTGTCTCTCTCTCTTTCCCTTTCATGCCTGGGAGCAGACTACCAGTGTCCATACCCCCAAAGAGAAGTAACTCTCCCTCCTGTTGAATTTATCAACAGCCAGCAGCCAGCAGCCAGCAGCCAGCAGCCAGCAGCCAGCAGCCAGCAGCCAGCAGCCAGCCAGTAGCTCCTCCACTAAGACCAAAGCCTCAGGAGCCTCTCCCTGCTCCATGGTGTATTGACTGACTAGACCTTGCTCAAGTCCTCTTTTCTATGAGCTGGCACCAACCAGCCTTCCCAGATTTATCACTTCCTGCTTCCTTACATATTCCACTCCAGCTATCAGCTCTACTTTTGAACTTCAATCACTGTCTGTCTGTCTTTTCTTTATTCCTCTCTTTGTGGCTCCTCTGCTCACTTTTCCCCTTTATTTACTCAGTTCTACTTCAGTCATCCTATAAGATATAGCTATATTCCCACACTCTAAAGTAAGACTTTATTAGTCAGCCCCATTTTCCCTTCACGTGCATTTCAATAATGCCCAAATACCACTATTGGACACAGTATATACCACTAGTGTTGTGAGCAAAATTTTTATTTGCAAGGTCTGAAATTTACTTTGTATTAAGCATGGAACTAAAGCAGATCCCTTTATAAAATTTTAAAGAAAGCCTTCTGTGACAGTTTATAGATGGGTAGTGGATAAGTGAGTGGTGGGTGAGGGTCAGCAAGGGATGAATGAAGAATGAATGGGTAGATGAATGAGTAGGTGAGTGGATGGATGATTGGATGGATGGATGGATGGATGGATGGATGGATGGATGGATGGATGG